>NC_142875.1:4408106-4559621 GCF_051225735.1 Oryctolagus cuniculus | reverse complement strand
GATTGAGGACATGTCTATACTATGGCAAAATCCAGTGTTTAAATCATACTAAGAAAATGCCCAATAAATCCATGAAGAACACAAATGAGCTGCTTTCACTCATTATTCTTTTCATTTTATCGAGGAGGTTGTGTGTCGTGGATATCACTTACATAAAGACAGAAATCCCAATGCTGCACCAGCTGCTGATTGCATGGTCTTGAGGAAGCTACTTCATATTAGGGGTCTCACAAATCATAAAAAGAGAAGACTGTTCCAATTAGACTTTGAGATTCCACCAGCCCAATAATCTGTATATACATGATGTATATGTGCTTGTACTAATTTCATAGAAACCTAAGCTGAAAATAGTGTCTCCATTTCGAAGAAAGAAAAACATCTCAAGGGCTGGTTCTGTGGCAAAATGGGTTACGTCTCTGCCTATGATGCCACATCCCCATAGGAGCACTGGTTTGAGTCCCGGCTGCTCGACTTCTAATCCAGCTCCCTGCTGATGAGCATGGGAAAGTAGCAGGAGGTGGCTCAAGCGTTTAAGCACCTGCCATTGATGTGGGAAACCCTGATGGGCTTCCAGGCTCCTGGCCTGCCCTGGCCTTTGCAGCCATTTGGGAAAGTGAACCAGCGGATGAAAGGTCTCTCCCTGTCTCTCATCTATCCCTCTCTTCCTGTTAACTCTGCAAGCTCTGTAACTCTGCCTTTCAAGTAAATAAATACATCTAAAAGATAACAAAAATGTATTTCTACTGTTTAGTCGCAGTTGAATTCTGTAATGTTATCTCAGTACTCGTGACTGTTATATAAACAAAAAAGTCTAGACACCATATATTGTGAAAGTAAACTCAAAATTTATTACTAGTGAAAATGTTAAAATAACTATAGTTAATTAATTTCTATTGCATATTTTCAAAGACCTATGTCATGCTTTAGAATACTAATTCTTGATTTTGAATTGGGAAAAAGTAGTTTTAATGAGATTATACCATAATTCTCCATATTTTTCAACAGAAGATTAATTGCTAGTTATTTTTCATAGGCATTTTCATATTTTTAGCGATTGATTCAAAGCGATTTCAGAACTCAGATGAGAGTCACCCATCAAGAACAAAGTGTCCCAACAGCATTGAAGGTCAAAAGAAGCTTAATCAGTTCAGAGGACTTGAAATTGGTAAATGAAGGATTTTAAGATGTTCATTGCTGACACCAAACTTGACTTGTAGTCCTTAGATTCTATGTGGCAGACATTTAAGCAGTTGTACTGCATGACAAACAGAAAGTAGAACCTAGTTTCAGCAATTCTTACTGTAAGAACCAAGTGTTGCGTGTAAAAAGCCCATCAGTGCCAGCCATTTTTTACTGGAACAAACAGCTTAATTTTGTCATTTTCATAGTAGCTTCTGTTTGGTAGCTCACAGGGTACATGCTGTCATTGAACTTGCCCTTGAAGCCCTCACAAGGCCTTTTTACAGTCACTGCTTTTACTCTTGATGTATCTGAAATCATCCACAGGACAAAATAGGTGCTATTATACTACTGCCTTTTTTATTTTAAATTTTAATTTTTGGTTAGTTTTTAGCAGTTTCAATGTGATTTGTAGACACAACTCTAAGAACATAATGGTATTTTGCGATATTTTAGAATTACATTACAGGCCTGAGCTGCAGCTCACTAGGCTAATCCTCTGCCTGCAGTGCCAGCACCCTGGGTTCTATTCATGGTCGGGGCGCCAGATTCTGTCCTGGTTGCCCCTCTTCCAGTCCAGCTCTCTGCTGTGGCCCGGGAAGGCAGTGGAGGATGGCCCAGCTGCTTGGGCCCTGCACCCCATGGGAGACCAAGAGGAGGCACCTGGCTCCTGGCTTCGGATTGGTAAAGGGCGCCGGCCACTTGTGGGGTGAACCAAGGGAAAAAGGAAGACCTTTCTCTCTGTGTCGCTCTCTCTCTCACTAACACTGCCTGTCAAAAAAAAAAAAAAAAAAGACTAGTCTAACCAAAATAATGATAATCTTAACCTGGGGAGAAGTGGAAAGTATGTGGCAAGAGCCAAATCTTCTTCCATAGTGGAAATCCACCAAGGAAAGAAAAATTTAAAAAAATCAAGAAGTGGAATTATATGAAGGTTATTACAAGATATGGGGTTGGATTCCCAAAGAAACTCAGCTTCATGAATTGAGTTGGAGTGGTAGTCTCTGAGGTTTGAACTGCTGGCTTTATGAGTCACCCAGAGCTATATGACATTTTACAGTATATACACAGTTGAGACAACAATAAAAACACACTGATCACAAAAAAATACATAAAATAAAATTACATTTCAGTAAAAAGGCTTAATAGTTCAGCAGTTAAGAAGTTGAATACCACTTGTTCTCCCTGATAGGTGACAACTAACTGAGCACCAAAAAGGAAACCTGTTAAAGTGAAATGCACACTATGAGAAATGGTGACTTGATCAGCCCTCACCCTGACTGTTGATGAGCAACTTAATATGTTATCCCACTTAGTATTTTGTTTGTTTGTTCTACTAAATACTTTTGGTTGAATACTGTAATCAATACACAATTCTTCTTAGTGTTGAAACTTAACTGAAAAGTGATTGCTGTTAAATATAAGAGTGGGAATAAGAGAGGGAAGAGATGTGCAATTCGGGACATGCTCAAGCTGACTTACCTCAAACGGTAGAGTTAGAAACATACCAGGGGATTCCAGTTCAATCCCATCAAGGTGGCATGTACCAATCCCATCTCACTAGTCTCAGTGATCAATTTCTGTTCACAATTGATCATAATATAGGACTAAGAACCAAAGGGATCACATAAACAAGAATAGTGTCTGCAAATACTAGCTGATAGAATAAAAAAGGGAGAGAACAATCCAACATGGGAAGTGAGATACACAGCAGACCCATAGAATGGCAGATGTCCTATACAGCACTCTGGCCTCAGAATCAGCCCTTAAGGCATGTGGATCTGGCTGAAATGCCCATGAGAATATTTCAGGCATGGAAGGCCAAAACACTCTGGGGAAAAAAAAAAAAAAAACCTAAATGAAAGATCTCTGCGAGTGAGATCCCAGTGGAAAGAACGGGTCATCAAAGAAGGAGGTACCTTTCTCTGAAGGGTGGAGAGAACTTCCACTTTGACCATGGCCTTGTCTAAATATGATCAGAGTCAGTGAACTCAAAAGGCTTCCATAGCCTTGGCAGCTCATGACAAGAGCCTAGGGTGATTACTGAGGCCATAAAGAAGAGTGTCAATTGGTAAAGTCAACAACAGGAGTCACTGTGCACTTATTCCTCATGTAGGATCTCTGTCCTTAGTGTGCTGTACATTGAGATTTAATGCTATAACTAGTACTCAAACAGTATTTTTCCCTTTATGTTTCTGTGTGGGAGCAAACTGTTGAAATCTTTACTTAATGTATGCTAAACTGATCTTCTGTATATAAAGAGAAACGAAAATGAATCTTGATGTGAATGGAAGGGGAGAGGGAGTGGATAAGGGGAGGGTTGCGGGTTGGAGGGACGTTATGCGGGGAAGCCATTGTAATCCATATTCTGTACTTTGGAAATTTATATTCATCAAATAAAAGTTTAAAAAATATAGAAGTTGAACAAGTGAAAAGCAAAAGACTCTAGTGGGAATGTACACTAGAGCTATAAATAATAATTGAATTGAAAAATGACCATTTCACCCATATACAGTAAATTTTACAGTAATCACAGTCACTAACACTATAGCAAAAAAAGTTCTTAACTATTGGTTTGACAAAGGTAGAAAATAAAGTTTTACAAAATTATATTAGCAGCAACACTGATACTCATAGATATTTCTTCTTTATTCTTTCTTTTCTTTCTTGTTCATTTTTTTTAAATTTTAGCTCCCACATATAAGGGAGAACATGCAGAGTTTGTGTTTCTAGGTCTGAATTATTTCACTCAGCATGATGTCTTCCAGTTGCATCCATTTTTCTACAAAGGGTAGAATTTCATTCTCTTTTATAGCTGAATAATGTTCCATTGTGTACATATCCACATTTTCTTTATCCATTCATCTGATGATGGACACCTTGGTTGGTTCTTAATTTTGTGAACAGTGCTGCTATGAACATGGTGGTACAGGTACCTCTTTGATACACTGTTCAAGTCTTTTGGTTTTTGGTTTTATACCCATGAGTAGGATTATTGTATCACATGGCAAGTCTATTTCTTTTTTTTTTTTTAGTGTTTTTTTTTTATCTTTTATTTAATGAATATAAATTTCCAAAGTACGACTCATGTGTTACAATGGCTTCCCCCCCCATACCGTCCCTCCCACCCACAACCCTCCCCTTTCCCACTCCCTCTCCCCTTCCATTCACATCAAGATTCATTTTCGATTATCTTAATATACAGAAGATCAGCTTAGTATACCTTAAGTAAGGATTTCAACAGTTTGCTCCCACACAGAAACATAAAGTGAAAAATAATAGATGATTTTTTTTAAATGATGATGAAATCAGATCTGACCTATTGTCATGTTTAATCCCAGTGAGAGTCAAGTTGGGAATTGATAATTTCTTTCTTTTTTTTTTTTTTTTTTTTTTTTTTTTACAGAAGATCAGTTTAGTGTACATTAAGTAAAGATTTCAGTCGTTTGCACCCCCATAGAAACACAAAGTGAAATATACTGTTTGAGTACTCGTTATAGCATTAAGCCTCAGTGTACAGCACGTTAAGGACAGAGATCCTACATGAGGAGTAAGTGCACAGTGACTCCTGTTGTTGACTTTACCAATTGACACTCCTGTTTATGGCATCAGTAATCTCCCTATGCACCAGTTATGAGTTTCCAAGGCTATGGAAGCCCCTTGAGTTCTCCGACTCTTATCTTGTTTAGACACGGTCATAGTCAAAGTGGAGGTTCTCTCCTCCCTTCAGAGAAAGGCACCTCCCTCTTTGAAGACCTGTTCTTTCCACTGGGATCTCACTCACAGAGATCTTTTTGCCAGAGTGTCTTGGCTTTCCATGCCTGAAATACTCTCATGGGCTTTTCAGCCAGATCCGAGTGCCTTTAGGGCTGATTCTGAGGCCAGAGTGCTATTTAGGACCTCCGCCATTCTATGAGTCTGCTGAGTATCTCACTTCCCATGTTGGATCACTCTCCCCTTTATTTATTCTATCGGTTGGTGTTAGCAGATACTAGACTTGTTTATGTGCTCCCTTTGACTCTTAGTCCTTTCATTATGATCAATTGTGAACTGAAATTGATCACTTGGAGTAGTGAGATGGCATTGGCACATGCCACCTTGATGGGATTGAATTGGAATCCCCTGGTATGTTTCCAACTCTACCAATTGGGGCAAGTCAGCCCGAGCATGCCCCAAATTATACATCTCTTCCCTCTCTTATTCCCACTCTTATGTTTAACGGGGATCACATTTCAGTTAATTTTCAACACTTAAGAATAACTGTGTGATAATTACAGAATTAAACCAGTCATATTAAGTAGAACAGACAAAAAAAAAAAATACTATGAGGGATAATGTATTAAGTTGTCCATTAGCAGTCAGGGCTATGCTGATCAAGTCACCATTTCTCATAGTGTCCATTTCACTTCAGGAGGTTTCCTTTTTGGTGTTGAGTCAGTTGTCACCGATCAGGGAGAACATATGGTATTTGTCCCTTTGGGATTGGCTTACTTCACTCAGCATGATGTGTTCCAGATTCCTCCATTTTGTTGCAAAGGACTGGATTTCGTTGTTTCTTACTGCGGTATAGTACTCTAAAGAATACATATCCCATAATTTCTTTATCCAGTCTACCGTTGATGGGCATTTAGGTTGGTTCCAGGTCTTGGCTATTGTGAATTGTGCTGCAATAAACATTAGGGTGCAGACCGCTTTTTTGTTTATCAATTTAAACTCCTTTGGGTAAATTCCAAGGAGTGGGATGGCTGGGTAGAATGGTAGGGTTATATTCAGGTTTCTGAGGAATCTCCAGACTGATTTCCATAGTGGCTTGACCAGTTTGCATTCCCACCAACAGTGGGTTAGTGTCCCTTTTTCCCCACATCCTCGCCAGCATCTGTTATTGGTAGATTTCTGCATGTGAGCCATTCTAACCGGGGTGAGGTGAAACCTCATTGTGGTTTTGATTTGCATTTCCCTGATTGCTAGAGACCTTGAACATTTTTTCATGTGCCTGTTGGCCATTTGGATTTCCTCTTTTGAAAAATGTCTATTGAAGTCCTTGGCCCATCTCTTAAGTGGGTTGTTGGTTTTGTTTTTGTGGAGTTTCTTGATCTCTTTGTAGATTCTGGTTATTAACCCTTTATCTGTTGCATAGTTTGCAAATATTTTTTCCCATTCTGTCGGTTGTCTCTTCACTCTCCTGACTGTTTCTTTTGCAGTACAGAAACTTCTCAATTTGATGCAATCCCAATAGTTGATTTTGGCTTTGACTGCCTGTGCCTCCCGGGTCTTTTCCAGAAATTCTTTGCCTGTGCCAATATCTTGAAGGGTTTCTCCAATGTTCTCTAATAACTTAATGGTGTCAGGACGTAGATTTAGGTCTTTAATCCACGTTGAGTGGATTTTTGTGTAAGGTGTAAGGTAGGGGTCTTGCTTCATGATTCTGCACGTGGAAATCCAGTTTTCCCAGCACCATTTATTGAATAGACTGTCCTTGCTCCAGGAATTAGTTTTAGATCCTTGATCAAATATAAGTTGGCTGTAGATGTTTGGGTTGATTTCTGGTGTTTCAATTCTGTTCCATTGGTCTATCCATCTGTTTCTGTACCAGTACCATGCTGTTTTGATTACAACTGCCCTGTAGTATGTCCTGAAGTCTGGTATTGTGATGCCTCCGGCTTTGTTTTTGTTGTACAAGATTGCTTTAGCTATTCGAGGTCTCTTGTGCCTCCATATGAATTTCAGCATCATTTTTTCTAGATCTGCGAAGAATGTCTTTGGTATCTTGATTGGGATTGCATTGAATCTATAAATTGCTTTTGGGAGAATGGACATTTTGATGATGTTGATTCTTCCAATCCATGAGCATGGAAGATTTTTCCATTTTTTGGTATCCTCTTCTATTTCTTTCTTTAAGGTTTTGTAATTTTCATCGTAGAGATCTTTAACGTCCTTGGTTAAGTTTATTCCAAGGTATTTGATTGTTTTTGTAGCTATTGTGAATGGGATTGATCTTAGCAGCTCTTTCTCAGTCATGGCATTGCTTGTGTATACAAAGGCTGTTGATTTTTGTGCATTGATTTTATATCCTGCCACTTTGCCAAACTCCTCTATGAGTTCCAATAGTCTCTTAGTAGAGTTCTTTGGATCCTCTAAGTACAGAATCATATCGTCTGCAAAGAGGGATAGTTTGACTTCTTCCTTCTTGATTTGTATTCCTTTGATTTCTTTTTCTTGTCTGATGGCTCTGGCTAAAACTTCCAGAACTATGTTAAATAGCAGTGGTGAGAGTGGGCATCCCTGCCTGGTGCCAGATTTCAGTGGAAATGCTTCCAACTTTTCCCCATTCAATAGGATGCTGGCTGTGGGTTTTTTATAAATTGCTTTGATTATATTGAGGAATGTTCCTTCTATACCCAATTTGCTTAGAGTTTTCATCATGAAAGGGTGTTGAATTTTATCAAATGCTTTCTCTGCATCAATTGAGATAATCATATGGTTTTTCTTCTGCAGTCTGTTAATGTGGTGAATCACATTGATTGATTTGTGAATGTTGAACCATCCCTGCATACCAGGGATGAATCCCACTTGGTCTGGGTGGATGATCTTTCTGATGTGTTGTTGTATTCTATTGGCCAGAATTTTATTGAGGATTTTTGCGTCTATGTTCATCAGGGATATTGGTCTGTAATTTTCTTTCAGTGCTGCAACTTTCTCTGGCTTAGGGATTAAGGTGATGCTGGCTTCATAGAAAGAATTTGGGAGGATTCCCTCTTTTTCGATTGTTCTGAATAGTTTGAGAAGAAATGGGATTAGTTCTTCTTTAAATGTCTGGTAGAATTCAGCAGTGAATCCATCTGGTCCTGGGCTTTTCTTTGTTGGGAGGGCCTTTATTACTGTTTCAATTTCTGTTTCAGTTATGGGTCTATTTAGGTTTTCGATGTCTTCATGGTTCAATTTTGGTAGATTGCATGTGTCCAGGAATCTATCCATTTCTGATAGGTTTTCCTGTTTGCTGGCATACAGGTCCTTGTAGTAATTTCTGATGATTCTTTTTATTTCTGTGGTGTCTGTTGTTACGTTTCCTTTTTCATCTCTGATTTTATTGATTTGGGTCTTTTCTCTTCTTTTTTTAGTTAGTTGGGCCAATGGGGTGTCAATTTTGTTTATTTTTTCAAAAAACCAGCTTCTCGCTTGGCTGATTTTTTGTAATGTTTTTTTGGATTCAATCCTGTTAATTTCTTCTCTGGTTTTAATTATTTCTCTTCTCCTACTAGATTTGGGTTTGGTTTGCTGCAGTTTTTCTAGGTCCTTGAGGTGCGCTGAAAGCTCATTTATTTGGTACCTTTCCAATTTCTTGGTATAGGCACCTATTGCTATAAATTTGCCTCTCAATACTGCTTTTGCTGTATCCCATAAGTTTTGATATGTTGTGTTGTTGTCTTCATTTATTTCCAGAAAGTTTTTGATTTCTCTTTTGATTTCTTGAATGACCCAGTGTTCATTCAGGAGCATGTTGTTCAGTCTCCATGTGTTTGCATACTTTCTGGGGTTTCCTGAGTTGCTAATTTCCAGCTTCATCCCGCTGTGGTCTGAGAAGCTGCATGGTATGATTCTAATTCTTTTAAATTTGCTGAGACTTGCTTTATGGCCTAGTATGTGGTCAATCCTAGAGAAGGTTCCATGCGCTGCTGAGAAGAATGTGAAGTCTGTAGATGTAGGGTTGAAAGTTCTGTAGATATCTGTTAGATCCATTTGGGCAATAGTGTCAATTAAATCTGCTGTTTCCTTGTTGATCTTCTGTCCGGATGATCTGTCTATTTCTGAGAGTGGAGTATTGAAGTCCCCCAGTACTATTGTATTGGAATCTAAATCTCCCTTTAAGTCCTTTAACATATCTTTTAAATAGACCGGTGCCCTGTAATTAGGTGCATATACATTTATAATAGTTACATCTTCCTGTTGAATTGAACCCTTAATCATTATATAGTGTCCCTCTTTGTCTCTCTTAACAGTTTTTGTATTAAAGTTTATTTTGTCTGATATTAATATGGCTACACCTGCTTTTTTTTGGTTTCTGTTGGCATGGAATATCTTTTTCCAACCTTTCACTTTCAGTCTGCATGCCTCTTTGTTAGAGAGATGTGTTTCTTGTAGGCAACAAATAGTTGGGTTGTGTTCTGTGAGCCAGTCAGCTAAACGGTGTCTTTTAACTGAAGAATTCAGACCATTAATGTTCAATGTGACTATTGATACGTAGTGACTTTGCCCTGCCATTTTCCCGGAAATATTTTCTAGTATATGCTTTGAGCTTCCCATGCTCTTTTACTGGTAGGTGTTCTTCCTTTCCCTTCTTTCATATTGATGGCCGTGTTTCTGTGTTTCTGAGTGTAGCACATCTTTAAGTATCTTTTGCAGGGCCGGACGAGTGGCCACAAAGTCTTTCAATTTCTGTTTGCTATGAAAGGTCTTTATTTCACCTTCATTCACAAATGAGAGCTTGGCAGGATATAATATTCTGGGCTGGCAATTTTTCTCTCTTAGCACCTGTGCTATGTCTCGCCATTCCCTCCTAGCTTGTAGGGTTTCTGATGAGAAGTCAGCTGTGAGTCTGATTGGAGATCCTCTGAGAGTAATCTGACGTTTCTCTCTTGCACATTTTAGGATCTTTTCTTTATGTTTCACTGTGGTAAGTTTAATTACCACGTGTCATGGTGAGGATCTCTTTTGGTCATGTTTATTAGGGGTTCTGTGAGCTTCCTGTACTAGGATATCTCTGTCCTTCTCCAAACCTGGAAAGTTCTCTGCTAGTATCTCACTAAAAAGGCCTTCCAATCCTTTCTCTCTCTCCATGCCTTCAGGAACTCCTAGAACTCGAATGTTGGTTTTTTTAATAGTATCCTGTAGATTCCCAACAATATTTTTTAGGTTTCTAATTTCCTCTTCTTTTCTTTGGTTTGACTGTATGTTTTCCTGTGCTCTATCTTCTAAGTCCGATATTCTCTCTTCTGCTTCACCCATTCTGTTTTTAAGGCTTTCTAATGTGTTTGTCATTTGATCTATTGAGCTCTTCATTTCATTTTGATTTCTCTTCACTATAACACTTTCCTGTTCTACTAGTTTCTGAGTTTGATTTTGACTCTTCCTTAAAATTTCGTTTTCACGAGAGAGATTTTCAATCTTGTCCATTAAGGATTTCTGTAGTTCAAGGATTTGCTTTTGAAAACTTCTAAATGTTCTTATCATAAATTTTTTGAAATCCGTATCTTGCATTTCTTCTATCTCATCATCTTCATACTCTTGGCTTGGGGTGTTTTGCTTATTTGGAGGCATCATAGTGTCATCGTTGATCTTGCTCCCTCTATTTCTGTGTTTGTTACTAGGCATAGTTAATTCTTCTTGCGTCACTGTGCGTTTTTTTTTTTCTTTCTTTTTTTTTTTTTTTATACTGTGTCCGTGTTAAGTGGACTGCCTGCTGTTGGAGGAGCCTTGGAGGCTTGAGATGGGTGCGGCCTGAGAGCTCTGCCTGGTTCTTCCAGGTTAAGGGTGTGCAAAGGTGACACCCTCAGGTTATGCGTGGTAAATCTCTCTCTTTTTATTTATTTATTTATTTTATTTATTCAGGGGGTAAGTAACACCGCAGGGCACAGCTGTGCAGAATTGATGGTATTTAGCTTCCAGTCTTTGGCTCCTCTGGACTCCCACTGGGTTGCCTAGGCTACTGAATTGTAGTGACTCAGTTCCTTAGCTCTCCCCCATTGATATGTAAATCCAGAGAGCAGGCCTGCTCTTTGTCTCTTGGGAATTCTAGCCTTACAGCCTTGTAACCTTTGCAAGGTTAGGGGGAAGAGAAACCCCCGAAGCTTTTTTTTTTCCTTCTTTCCGGTAGTGAGTTTGCTGCACTTTCCGGCCCCCCTCTAGATTCTGACCCCCATTTCCCCACCAATGTCTCGGGTTATTGAGCTCACCTCCCCTTCCAGCGCCGATGTGTGGACTCGGAGCCCTGAGCGTCCCAAGTCTCCCCGCTGTTGTCTGTGTGGTGTGCACTCCCCTTGGAGCACTGGGGCTTCTGCGGCTTGGTCCCGCGACTTGGCTTCCGCGCGGTGGGCGACCTTGTTCTCCCAGTAGGTCCTCCGATACACGATTCCCGTGCAATTTTTTCCTGGTTCTTTTTTCTGCGGCTACCGTAACTCCCCTTTTATTAAACTAAATTTTCCCGGACTATCGGTGCGCGCCCTCACTATTCCGCCATCTTGGCTCCGCCTCAATCCTATTTCTGTTTTTTAAAGAAATCTCATGCTCTTACACAGTGGCTGTACTAATTTGCATTCCCATCAACAGTGTACAAGTGTCCCCTCTGTCCACATCTTGCCAGCACTTGTTACTTTCTGTGTTTTGGATTTTAGCCATTCTGACTGGGGTGAGGTGACATCTCATTATGGTTTTGATTTGCATTTCCCTGATGGCTAGTGATATTGAGCATTTTTTCATATATTTGTTGGCCACTTGCATTCTTCTTTTGAGAAGTGTCAGTTGAAGTCCTTTGCCCATTTCTCAACTGTATTGGTTATTTTTCTGTTGTTGAGTTTTTAAGTTGTTGATATATTAAGGATTTTTTTTTTTTTGGCAGAGTGGACAGTGAGAGAGAGAGAGAGACAGAGAGAAAGGTCTTCCTTTTGCTGTTGGTTCACCCTCCAATGGCTGCCATGGCCGGCGCGCCAATCGATGGCAGGAGCCAGGTGCTTCTCCTGGTCTCCCATGAGGTGCAGCGCCCAAGCACTTGGGCCATCCTCCACTGCACTCCCTAGCCACAGCAGAGAGCTGGCCTGGAAGAGGGGCAACTGGGACAGAATCCGGTGCCCCGACCGGGACTAGAACCCGGTGTGGCAGCGCCACAAGGCAGAGCATTAGCCTAGTGAGCCGCAGCGCCGGCTGATATATTAAGGATATTAATTCTTCGTCAGATAGGTGGTTTGCAAACATTTTTCTCATTCTGTTGGATCTCTTCACAATATCATTTCCTTTGCTGTGCAAAAGCTTCTGGTTTCATATAGTCCCATTTGTTTAGTTTTGCTTTTGTTGCCTGTACTTTGAGGTCTTGTCCAAGAAATCAATCCCTATACCAATGTCTTGGAGTGTTTCTCCTACATTTTCTTCCAGCAACTTCATAGTCACAGGTTCTAAATTTAGGTCTTCAATCCACCTTTGAGTTGATTTTTGTATAAGGTGAGAGGTATAGATCTAATTTCATTCATATATATATTTCATTATATATGTGCATATGTATATATATACACATGTATATATATGTATAGATATATGTATATATATATCACCTGCACAACTTGTTGAAGAGATTATTCTTATTTCTCTGTATGGTCTGAGCACTTTTATCAATAATCTGTTGGCTATATGTACATGGATTAATTTTTGAGCTCTCTCTTCTAGTCCACTGATCTATGTATCAGTTTTTCTGCCAGTAGCAAGGTGTCTTAATTACTATAGCTTTGTAGTATGCTTTGAAATCAGGTATTGTGATGTCTCCAGCTTGGTTTTTCTTGCTCAGGATCCTTGGCTATTTGGTGTCTTTTGTGGTTCCATATAAATGTTAGGATTTTTTTTTCTAACTCTGTAAAGAATGCCATTGATATTTTGATAGATTACATTGAATCTGTAAAGTGTTTTAGGTAGTGTAGACATTTTGATGACATTGATTCTCCCAGTTCATAAGCAAGGAATCTCCTTCCGTTTTTTTTTTTTTTTTTTTGGGGGGGGGGGGCTTGATGACTTCTTTCATCAATGTTGATAATTTTCATTGCAGTGTTCTTTCACTTCTTCAAGTTGCTCCAGTATATCTGATTTGTTGTGGCTATTGGAAATGGGATTCCTTTCTTGATTTCTCTGTGAATTCATCATTACCATACTAAAAGCAGCCTCTTGCCTACTGAAAGTTGACTTTGAATAAGAATGTTATTAAATTGCAGCAAAATTGGTATCCTGGCACAACAGTAGTTTACAAAACTTGTTAAGTCCATTTGTAAGTTTGTGAGTGTCTACACTGTTGAAAGTGCATTAAACCAGGCAGTGGCCAAATACTGGACAGAAAGAACACTTTAAAGCAGTGATGAAACAAAGACTAATATTAAGCGATTCACAGGAACTGTTGAGAAAAATTGCATCATGCAGTCCAGAATTTATCAGCAACAACATTACCCATAAAGAAGGCAAATAACTTGTTAATCATGTACTCAGATTGTGTCTCCTTGTTGCCATTAAAGTTTCAATGTTTAGTGAACTGGTCTTTTATTGCTTTCTTAATGATGAATTTCCAACCAATTTATTGTTGGTCTTACAGTGTTTTTCAATTTTTTGCTTTCATGGAGTGACTGCAAAATAGAATTTTGTAGACAACGCTGTATCTATAAGCTAATGGATGGTTATGTATCATGGAAGAACAGAATTGTGGGCTGCTGATTCTTTACCTAAGCACACACACTACATATGATTCTGCCTTTTGAGTCTAAGCACAATATTAAAGGAGGAAAGTTTGGAAGGAGAAAGGAGCCACAGCCTATTGAAAATGAGTACATTGTGTTAGTTCTTCACAGCAGGCAGGCTCGCATTGAGAAGTTGTTCTGTAGGCACAAGTTCTGAAGGACAAAGCAAATAATGCCACCCAATGTTAGCTGACAAAGAGCATACAACCTTGAGCACTGGAAATCGTTAAATCAAGAAATATCTTACGTGAGGTACTGCAGAAGAGAAGACTGAAAATCCACAGAAATTACAGAAAATTCATTTTATTGTAAAAGAATGAGGATTTAATATCTAGCAAATCACAGAAAGTTTTAAGTGTTTGACCCACTTAAGTTTAACCTACTAAGAAATATTATCTTTAAATTCTGTAAGTGAAGAGAATCTAATTTTTAAAGTTTCATTTTGGCAAAGGCTGTGCATCTAACTATTTAATTTTATTTCAGGAACTTAAAGAACAGATTGTTACAATATGTGGTAAAAGTATTAAGGAATACAGTTTGGATTATAAAGACTTCCTCTAAGGTCTTAATTTAGGGGTCAGTGTAAGGCAAGTTGCTCAAAAGACTAAATTTCCATCTAAATTGAATTCCTTTCACAATAACAATAACAAAGCTTAAATTACTGCAAAGGGAACAATAGTTTGATTACAAAGTCTTGGAGGAACTATTTTGGAAGTGGTGTCTACAGCCAGTACTGCCATGCCACCCGCCCCCAATTCAGCTGTGCAAAACTGTTCCTAAACCCAGGCGCTAGGGAGGAAGTTAACCCTTCAGGACTTTTTATCCCTGTGCTAAGAAGCCTGCTGTTTTATGTTCAACAAAATTAGCAGATGGAAATATCAGAAAAAGAAAACATTCGAGTTGACTATTTTCTTACTAATTGTATTTTCTCCCAGGGTTATTGGCAGACTAATGAAAGAGAAGAGAAGTAAGCAGTCATCTAGTGATGGTAGAAACTTTTCGATTAATTATTTTTAACTTTATTATTAGGAAATATTATCTTTATTTTTTTAAAGATTTATTTATTTATTTGAAAGTCAGAGTTAAACAAAGAAGGAGAGGCAGAGAGAGAGGGAGGTCTTCCATCTGCTGGTTCACTCCCCAACTGGCCACAATGGTCAGAGCTGCACGGATCCCAAGCCAGGAGCCAGGAGCTTCCTCCGGGTCTCCCAAGTGGGTGCAGGGGCCCCGGGACTTGGGCCATCTTCTACTGCTTTTTCAGGCAATAGCGGAGAGCTGGATCGGAAGTGGAGCAGCCAGGACTCGAACTGGTGCCCATATAGGATGCCCGCACTGCAGGTGGTGGCTTTACCCAACACCAGCCCTGGGAAATATTATCTTTAAACACATGCATATAAGAGTACTTTATAAAGTTCATCAGAAAGGGTGTCATATTATGGCTTTCAAAAAAAATTTTCATCAAATTGGCTGATTTTTTTAATTCCATTTTCTGCAAACTTTTTGTATTATGTCATCCATGTCATATCAATACATATAACATGTACATTCACATAGCTAAAGAATATTAAATATATTTGTATCTACTTACTATTTAGCTTAAAAAAGTAAAAGGGTCTAGTGGGGTGAGCATGGTTCACAATACATTATATTCTGTATAAAGAACTGGAAGAGAGAGACTGGAAGGCTCCCATTACAAAGAGAAGTTCAGAAAACAACACTGATTGCCTGATTTGATCACTTTACATTGCATATATGTGCTGAAATATTACACACTTCCCCACAAAAATGTAAAAATATTACATTACTAAAAATATAATTTTTTTAAATCCATGGAAAAAATGTGCCATATGAGTGGAATATGCAGTGTGTGGTCTTCCTGGTTTGCACGTCTCACAGTATAATTATCTGAAAGTTCACCAGAGTTTTTGTGAGTATCAGGAGTTCCTGAGGTTTTATGCCAGAGCAGCGTTCTATGGAACTATGTACCACAGTTTGGCCATTCACCCATGGAGGGGTATCTGGGTTCTTTCCAGTGTTTGACTAATATAAATAAAGCTGTTCATGTGCAGTGTGTGTGTGTGTGTGTGTGTGTGTGTGTGAAGCTGTGAAGTTATGTTTCTATTGCTCTAGGATACATGCCAAAATGTGGTAACTCGGTTGTATGGTAACACATGTTTAGCTTGTTTAAGAAATTGTCAGGAGATAGTGTTGTGCTGCAGTACTTAAACCACCCCTGGCATGCCCACATCCAAAATCAGAGCACCTGGAATAGAGTCTCCCCTCTGTACAAATGTTCACACTAATCCAGCTTCCTCATCACGCTCCTGGGAGACAGCAGATGATGGTTCAAGGACCTTCGCTTTTCTTATCTGCAGCACAATGTCAATGCAAGAGGTGATAGCAGGAGACTTTGACTCACTTCTAATTTTGAAGGAAGCATTACACTTTTATCTTTAATGTGCTAAAAACTATGTAAATTCTTTCTCAATTTAAGGAATGCGTTGTTTTGTCAATGAGCCATCAATATCGAAATTTTGCTTTATCAAATGCATTTTCTGTATTTGTAGAAGTGATACTTCAGTTAATAAACTACTATGTATTTTAATGTTGATCGAGTTTTGCATTTCATGAATTAATTCAATTTGATATAACTTGTATGTAAATTTGAATTCAGTTTGCCCTTATTTTGTTTAGTATTTACTTACGTGTGCTTGAGATTAGCCTGTATTTTGTTGTTTTGGGTAATTTGTCAGGTGTTGATATAAAAACTGTAAAAACGTGATGAGTTTGTGTGTTCTTGCCACACATTTTGAAAACATTTATCATGATTAGAAATATCTTTTCTTTACATTTTTTGGAGAATTTGGCTACACAGACTTTCTAGCACTGCTCTTTCATTTGTGGAAAGATTTCCCAAAGGTCCTCGTCCTAGTTTTGTGCACTCTTTTTTTAAATGTTTATTTTTAATTTTTTTCATCTACTTGAAAAGATATACTGACGAGGGGGGGGGGGAGAGATCTGCTATCCGCTGGTTCACTCCTCAAATGCCTGCAACAGCTAAAACCAGGAGCCTAGAACTCTATCTGGGATTCCCGCATGGGTAACAGAGACCCAAGTACTTGAGCCATCAGCTACTGCCTTCCAGGTGCATTAAAGCAGAGGCAACAGGACTTGAACTGGAACACAGGGTCTTTTTCAGTGACCTATGGGAACGAGGGAGTCGATGTCAAAGTCCAAGAGCAGACAAAGATGCTATGTGCTGGACCGGAAGAGGAAGGAAGGAGCCAGGAGCCCAGGAAAGCGGGGGACCTCTAGACGCTGAGAAAGGAAGGTAACATCTCCCCTGGAGTCCCCAGAAAGAATGCAGATTGATTACAGCTCAGCAAAACCCATTTTGGATTTCCAGCCTCCAGAACCTAAGATAATAAACTTATGTTGCTCTAAGTTCGTGAGTGGCAGTTGTTTGGAAATAGGAAGAGTCAGTCATACAGAAGCAAAGGAAATTCATTTGATGTGTTTTCCAGTTCTGGAAAATCAACTATTTTCTCACAGAATTCTGAACACAGAATGGTAATTACCAGAGGCTGGGAGAAGAAAGTGGAAGAGAGGGAGTTTGGACAGAACAATAGGGGGAGGTGGTATGGCTTACTGTGATAGACACATCATCGTAGTTTATGATGTTAGTCTCAGGTGAGCTGAGAACTCAGGTAAGCATGGGAACTCTTTGTACTGCTTCACAGTTTTTGTTTTGCAAATCTACAACTATTCGGAAATTTAAAAAATTTATGTAACAACTTTTTTCTAAATCATTCTTTCCATACTCTATTCTTGAAATTGGTTCAATAGATGTTATGTCTTCAGCTTTGTCCTGCATTTATCGAAAACTTTGCTTTATATTTTTGTCTCTGTTCTGAATTCTTGATCATTTGTTTAGACATATGTTCACAAATTTATACCAATCAATAAAGATTTTATACTAATATACAAAAATACTCAATTTTAACTTCACTTTTTATATGTTTACATTTCCAAGAGTTTTGCCTCTTTTTTTCCTCTGATTTTCTCTTTTAGATCTAGCTGGTCATTTTTGTGGTCTCTTTCCCTCTCTTTAGTCATACTGGTGACGATTTGATTTTTTATTTCTTCAACATGGTCATGAAATGTACTTTATTTAACACAAATGCTAATTCTAACATTGTAGTTTTTGAATATTTTAGGACACACTGTGATTTCAAAGGATTTTATGATTTATCCTTTCCTCTTGTATTTTCTAATTTTTGTTGAAAACTTTTGATCTTTGAACTTTAACTTTGGCGATCTTTAGAGACCTAGGTTTGGGTCCAGTCATGCCCAACAGAAATTGAATTTACTTCTTTTCCATAAGTATGAGCACAGATAAACCCAGGAATATTTGATGTTTGAGTTTGAATTTTTTTCTTGGGGGAGTAGTCCACTCAGATTTTTTTTTTTTTTTTTTGAGTCAGAATCCAAACCCACATGAAATTGGGTGTGGCTTGTAGCTAAGAACTCCTTCTCCCAGAACTGTGAATAGAAGAGGAAGGTGTCCTCCCCAACCCCCAGGGGAGCATTGTTTCTGCCACTGCTGTTGTCCCTTCCCTGTGAGAGTATCTCTGGGCCTGGGCCTGGACCCTACTGCACAGGATCTGTGTTCCGTGGGAGCTCATTCAGACAAAGATTTGGGGCCTTTGCGTGGAAGATGCTCACACAGCAGACCACAGTTTTTCTCATTTCTTTCCCAAATCCACACTTCCGTGTTGTTTAGGAACACAGAACATTTCTTTGTTTTCTTAGCCACACTGATAAAAAGCACGTTCATTGTTGATTTATATCCTGACACTTCACCAAACTCTTCCATGAGTCCCACAGTCTCTCAGTGGACTCTTTAGGATCCCCTATATATAGAATCATATTATCTGCAAATAGGGATAATTTGACTTCTTCCTTCCCAGTTTGTATCCCTTTGATTTAGTTTTTTGTCTAATGGCTCTGGCTAAAACCTTCAGGACTATATTAAATAGCAATGGTGAAAGTGGGCATCCTTGTCTAGTTCCAGGTCTTAAGGGGAATACCCCCAGCTTTTGCCAATCAAAAGGATGCGGGCTGTGAGTTTGTCGTAAATTGCCTTGATTATGCTAAGAAAAGTTCCTTCAATGTCATCTCTGAGAACTTTTATGATCGATCCCATTCCCAATAGCTACAAAAATAATTAAATACCTTGGAATAAATTTTATCAAGAATGTCAAATTTCTCTGAAAATTATAAAATATTAGAGAAATAGAAGACACTAAAAAATGAATCAGCATCATCAAAATGTCCATAGTACTTACAGCAATTTACAGATTCAATGTTATCCCAATAAAAATATCAATGACATTCTTCACAAATCTAGAAAAAAATGATGTTAAAATTCATATGGAAGCCGGCGCCGCGGCTCAACAGGCTAATCCTCCGCCTAGCGGCCCCGGCACACTGGATTTTAGTCCCGGTTGGGGCACCAGATTCTGCCCCGGTTGCCCCTCTTCCAGGCCAGCTCTCTGCTGTGGCCAGGGAGTGCAGTGGAGGATGGCCCAAGTGCTTGGGCGCTGCACCTCATGGGAGACCAGGAGAAGCACCTGGCTCCTGCCTTCGGATCAGCACAGTGAGCTGGCCACAGCGCGCCAGCCACGGCGGCCATTGGAGGGTGAACCAACGGCAAAAGGAGGACCTTTCTCTCTGTCTCTCTCTCTCTCTCTCTCTCTCACTGTCCACTCTGCCTGTCAAAAAAAAAATTCATATGGAAACACAAAATATCTCGAATAGTTAAAGTAATCTTATACAACAAAACCAAAGCTGGAGGCATCACAATACCAGATTTCAAGACATACTACAGGGCAGTTATAATCAAAACAGCCTGGTACTGGCACAGAAACAGACATGCAGACCAAGGGAACAGGATCAAAACTCCAGAAATCAAGGTACACATCTACAACCAACTTACCTTTGACAAAGAGCTGAAATCCATCCCTGGGGCAAGAACAGTCTCTTCAACAAGTGGTGCTGGGAAAACTGGATCTCCACGTGTGGAAGTATGAAACAAGACCCCTACCTCACACCTTACACAAAAACCCACTCAGAATGATCAAAGACTAAATCTATGATCTGATACCATCAAATTACTACAGAACATTGGGGAAACGCTGCAAGACATTGGCATAGGCAAAGACTTCTTGGAAAAATACTCCAGAAGCACAGGCAATCAAAGCCAAAATTGAAAAATGGAATTACATCAAGCTGAGAAGTTTCTGCACTACAAAGCACTCAGCAAAGTGAAGAGACAACTGACAGAATGGGAGAAGCAATTTGCAGAGCATGTAACTGATAGAAGGTTAACATTCAGAATCTATAAAGAGCTCAAGAAATTCAACAAAATAAATAATCCAGTTAAGAAATGGGCAAAGGACTTGAACAGCTGTATTTCAAGAGGGGAAATTCAAATTGGCAGCAGACTCTTGAAAAAATGCTCAAGATCACTAGCCATCAGGGAAATGCAAATCAAAACCTCAAGAAAAGTGAGGTTTCACCTCACTCCAGTTAGAATGGCTGCTATACAGAAATTAACAAACAACAAATGCTATTGAGGATGTAGAAATGTAAACTGGTGCAGCCAGTATGGAGATACCTCAGAAATCTGAATTAGACCTACTATAGGATCCAGCCATCCCACTCCTGAGAATTTACTCAATCCAAAGAAATCACATGAAAGAGTTATTGGTATCGCCCATGTTCATTGCAGCTCAATCCACAATAGCTAAAATATGGAATCCACCCAGATGCCCATCAACCATTGACTAGATAAAGAAATTATGGCATAAATACAGTATGGAGTACTACTCAGCCATAAAAAAGATGAAATCCTGTCTTTGGAAACAAGATAGACACAACTAAAAACTATTATACTTAGTGAAATAAGTGTGTCCCAAAAAGACAAATACCATGTTTTCTTTAATCTGAGATAGCTAATACAGTACTTAAAATGTAATGTATTGGAGTGAAATGGACATTTTGAGATTTGACGGTTGTTTACAACCTTTTGCTCTTCTGTTGAGGAACAGTGTTTTTTTTCTTTTCATATTTGTTGAACTCTTTTACTTAGTGTAGGGTTAACTTTATGATCATTAAGTAAAATAAAAGTAGATTTTGTAGAAATTAGGAGTTGGAATGGGAGAGGGAAGGGAGAAGAGTTGGAGCATAGTTTGGAGGGAGTGTAGGGTAGGAAACGTCACTTTGTTCCTAAATCTGTTTAAGTCAGATACATGAAACTTGTTTACCGTAAGTAAAACTTAAAAAATTAAAAGCATGCTCATAAATGTCTTACCCAGCGATTTTATTGTTCTAAACCAAAGGGTTTTCTGGAATTCAGAGCTCTGTGATGCCAGAAAAACATCCCAAGTCTATATGCTCAGGTCAAAGTAGAGTAAGAAACACTCAAAGTCTTTCTCTTTTCGTGGTAATAGTCAACAACTGTGGCTGTGGATGCCATGCCCTCTGTGTTTAGATTTTTCCCCCTCGATTGAAAGAAATCATGTATTGGATAAAACAATAAAAAAGTCTGTGATTTATTTCAAAATTATGTGGGTGTGAAGGAAGTGGGTAGAGCATGGATGAAACAAGAGTGGCCATGAACCAATCATTGTAAAATTTCCATGTTAACCGGTCACAAATAAATATTGCCTCTGAACCCCTATAACAAGTCAAAGCTTTGGAATCTACAAAATTGAATTCCTTTGACTTTGGTAAACAGAATAGACCTTTAGTCTATTCATTGCCTGATATAGCACTGGGCAGAGCACTTACTGTTACTGATGAAACTAAAGAACATCCTAAACAGCTAAAAACAATGAAAATGAATTTTATGTACAAATTAGAAAAGTGCTTAATATGAAACATAGAAGAAAAGAAATGAATTGCCAATATCCAAGAGTAGTTCCCTGAGAAATAGAATCAGAATGTGTGTTTCTCAATTTTTTTAATCTTTCAGTATGGTACTCTATTAAAGAACTACGAGCTGACGAAGTCATTGCCAACTAGGCACATGCTTTTCGTGAAAGATAGAAATCACATTTATCATGCTACAGAACTTAGCCATACACCTGGGAAAGAGACGAAGTGTATACATGGTATAGTAAGTCACTGACTGTTGGACAGAGGACTTGCAGCTGTTCCTAGAGCTTGGAGAAATCTTGCCTTTCACTAACTGCTGGGGCACAGAGTGCTGTGTGTCTCAACAGAACCTGGCAATTGGTTCTATGCTGCATTATTCCCTGTGAACACACTGATTCGAAATGAAATAGAGCTCTTTGGAAATTAAAACACTATGGCCTATAATTTCTACTTAAGATCTTGCTGTTTACTAAAAAATTGCAAATGTTTTTGCCTGATGTTTAAACTTGCAGAATAGGACATTTTACTCAAAAAATTCCCACAAACATTTGTTTTGCAGCTCTTGTGTTTCCTTCAGCACAGTTCACACATATTTATAAAACTACCATTTCTAAGTGGCCCATTTCCTTACCTATTTGTGAGTCAAAAATTACCTCCTATCCCAAAGGGTGTAGGCAAAAAGACTGATGTGCTTATTCAAGTAATCTGGCCTTTCTTCTGAATTTGCAAAAACTGGCCCAAAGTGCAGGTCTGATTTTGTGGCAGTTGTCTCTGTGGGTGGACTCCTGTGTCCTGCACCTGTCTAACTCCCTTACCTGGGCTGGTGCTGAGGAAGAAGGCAGGAGCTGGTATGCCAGTGGCCTCAGCTTCCTCTCTTGCACATAGCATTCTTTCCTGATGCTTTGTTAAATGAGCACAGCCCTCACTGCCCTTGGCCACGCCTCCCGTGCCCTGGGTGTAGCTTGCTCAGGAGTCACTGGAGGCTGATATCTAAGGCAGGCACCGCTCATTAGCTGCCCCCTGGTGGTGCTGAGAGAGCTCCAGGGGTGGCTCCTCCGCTCCCTGTCCTGGCCTTCCCGCCATACAGCTGTCCTGCATTCCTGAATTCTGGCTGCACCTCCCAGGCTGTGCATCATCCCATCACCCCATCATCCCATCATGCCATCATCCCATCATCAGCACAGCATCCATCCCTCCCCAGTCATCATCTGCCCCCAGTCACCTTAGTCCAACCCTAGCACATACCACCTGGGAGCCAGCATAGAAAGATGGATCCCCCGTCTCCCTCTGCCTGCTCTTGCTGTCACACCTCATGTGCTGCGGAGCTTGATCCTCGTTTGGCATGTGGTCACCTCACCTCAGAGGAAGCCTTTTGCTAGAGCATTCAGAGGTGGATCTCAACATTGCCCTCAACTCCTGAACATGTTTCCCTTCCCTGGGCATCAGGAAATCAGCCTGCCTCAAATCCCTTTCTCTTTTTTTCCAGGGCCCTCAGCTTTTCTCATCTTCTGCCCGCACCTTGCCCCTGCTTATGTTCCGTCAAGGGCAGAACCATCCTCTATACTTGCTGGGTGAGGTCTAAGGGCTTGCATCACTGGGCCTGGTTGTTGGTGCTGATGAGAGGGCAAAGGAAATCACCAGTCTTTGTGCACACAATAAGGAGACTTGCACAGTGACTGGTGTTGCTGCAAATTCTATTTGGCACAGCAGAGATGCTTATTAGTATTCCCTGGGTAACATCTCTGGTCTTCTTTGCAGGCTGATGGACTGCCTGGGGCAACTGGGCTTACAGAGATGCATTAGGAAGGACATTTCCCAACAACACGCTAAACCTCTCAATTTTTTCTCCATTGAATAACTTGTACTGAGAATCTGTGTTGGGTCAGTCTGATGTTAGGAAAGTTCATAGTCACAGGAAGAGAAAATTAGAGTGGAATAAAGCAATCCAGAGTAAGATAAACATAAAAAACACAGGACAAATTTCTGAATGCCTGAGGCACAGAGATGCCTACAGGCCAAAAATGGATGCAGGGCTTGTAAAACATGGTTCAGCAAAAACCAGTCCTCAGATTATTACCTGGGAACCAGGGGCAAGCATGGTTTTAAAACAAGAACATGGGTGTTCACACCCCCTGATGTGAACTCTCATTCCCTGAGTCTAGATAGCTCACCCCTCTGCCTGAGGATCATAATGAATTACCTCCAGGAGGAAATCCAGGTCTGTGAGAAGCACATGCACACGATGGTATCACCCAGTCCTCGAGAGGTCAGTGGTTTTGTAGAAGTGCAGCTTCCTCAGGGCACCCCTGGCAATGGCCTCATATACACTTACAAAAGGAGCTTGAGCAATTTCTTTTATTCGGAGGACACTGTACATCAGTTTATATGTAGTGTGCCAGTGAACAGAATAAAAGATTAGATAGTTCTATATTCTCTCTATTTCATGGGCACATTTTTATACCATGTCTTTTTAAATCAGGTCCCCAATATGTTTAATTGTCTAGTACTATTCTAGCCAACACAGCGGCTGCTGAACACTATACACTGGCCAATCCAAGCAGTGCTGCAAACATGGTTCTCAAAGACTTAGATGAAACACTCTAGTAAAATATCGCAATCATTTTTATTTATCTCTCTTTGACATGCTAATATTTTGGAAACTTTAAAATGTTACTAAAATTAGCTTCACTTGTTCTTTGCACTTTTTAAATAAGGATTTCAGGAAGCTTAAAATGACACTGTGGCTCTCACTTACAATTTGCATTATATTTCTATTACAATCAGTCTGCTGTGTCATTTAAATTCCTCTAATCATATTGCTTGAATAAGGTTATGCTATTCTGGGATGTGTTGAGTAATCCCTTAAGTAAACAAGAAAAAGCAGAACTGACATCTAAATAAAGCAATTAAGCAATGAAAATTAAGCAAGGAAAGTGTTATTCTGGTGTTTTAAAAAGAAATTCACATTGAACTTTTGATTAGAGAAAATCTGGATAACGTAAATGATCTCTGTATTTAGAAAGTGGGAACTTTCTTTTACATTATTTTAATGCCTTTACACAGCTATGCAGGTGAATATTATTGTACCTGAGTTCAGGAATGATCAATCATGTGTCCTTCCCCTCCGCTTGTCTCCATCTTCCCCTCGACAGTGTGGTAACAAAATGAACAGTCTACTGCCGAGTTCTTATACTTCTCCACACTCAAATAATTAACTGTGTTTGTGCATAAATTTGCATATACAACTATGAATATATCATTATTTGAATATATTGTGAATAAATACATATATTTGTCCTTTTTCTTTACAAAAAAATGGTTTTGTATCACACACACTTCTCTGTGTCTTGCAGTTTCCATTCATACCCCTTGTTGACATCACTGCCAGTCAATCTACAATATTGAAACTTACCGTTCCCACGGCTGCAGAGGCACTCCGAGATGTGAACTGAGGTATCACAAGCAAGCATTTGCCTACCGAAGGACAATAGTTTTGTTTCTAGGATTTTTCCTTTTTTTTCTTTCCTTTTCTTTCTTCCTTTTACTCTTTCTTTCATTTTCTATTGTTTTTCCTTTCATTTTTCCTGGCTTTTCCAAATGAAAGTTTTCTAAACACGCTCATCAAATATCATTTTGTACTTGGACTTTTTCACGAGGAGAGACTCTAAGGAATGATTTTCAGCCAAAAAGTTTATCGCATGCATCTATGCATATACATGTTATACAATATGGCATTAAATCAAGATTGCTGTTTTATTTTTACAAAATAGTATGAACGCTGCAGGGTAAGAGTGAGGGTACATTAGCGCCAGACAGAGAGAACTCACTCTTTTCAAGTTTTGCCAGTGCAGTGATTGTCGTCACTATTCCCCAAACTGCTAGTGAATTTGGGCATCACTTTCAGTTTTCTTGACTATCTGTTTGCTGTTCTATAAGTAAGAGATAAAAAGAAATAATCTCTAGTTAAAGTTTCAGAGACAGTAGAAATATACTCTTGAAATATATTAACTGGAACGGAGAACACGAGCTTTTTATTTAGTTTTAATTAATTTAGATGTCCATATATGTTTCACCGGTTATCCTAGCAGACTGCAGATTTCTATCATTACCCAGAAATCTATTTTTTCTTTGCACTGTTCTTCTGAAAGAGCACGTTGCACTGTAGGAGTTGACACTGGCACAGCAGTTACTACACTGCTTCGGCTGCCTGCATCCATACAGGACCGCCTGGCGTGAGCCAAGGGCTTGGGTTCCAGACATCCACATGGAAGGCTCACACCAAGTTCCCAGTTCCCGGCTTCAGCCTGGCTCAGCTGGAGACATTCCAGGAGGGAACCAGTAGATGGAAGATGTCTCTCTCTCTCTCTCTCTCTCTCTCTCTCTCTCAGGCTCACACCAAGTTCCCAGTTCCCGGCTTCAGCCTGGCTCAGCTGGAGACATCCCAGGAGGGAACCAGTAGATGGAAGATGTCTCTCTCTCTCTCTCTCTCTCTCTCTCTCAGGCTCACACCAAGTTCCCAGTTCCTGGCTTCAGCCTGGCTCAGTTGGAGACATTCCAGGAGGGAACCAGTAGATGGAAGATATCTCTCTCTCTCTCTCTCTCTCCTTTTCAAACAAGCAACCAGCCAACCAAAAAGATAAAACTAAGTCTTAAAAAAAGACATTGGCACTTTGTCATCATTCCTTTTTTGTGCTTAGCTTTTGTTTGTTTATATTTTATATGGAGTGCTGGGGTCAAATTTTATGCATAAGTGTCATATTTTATCTTTTCTTAATACATGTAGATATCACTTCACATTTTCATACTTTTAGCAAGTAGGTTGAGAGAATATCTTAAATATTGCTTTACTGTTTTATGTAAGTGTATTTACGTAGTGTATTTCCAAACCTTGATTTATATTTTATATTTAATATTTAATTAATACCATAGTTTACAACAATCTTCTGCCATTCTGATTTCATTGTCTTATGTGCCTATTTTAGCAGTTTTCATCTGGGTCCTTTTTTTAACTTTTATTTAATAGATATAAATTTCCAAAGTACAACTTTTGGATTATAGCGGCTTTTCCCCCCATAACCTCCCTCCCACCCACAACCATCCCATCTCCCATTTCCTCTCCCATCCCATTCACATCAAGATTCACTTTCAATTATCTTTATATACAGAAGATCAATTTAGTATATACTAAGTAAAGATTTCAACAGTTTAAACCCACACAGAAACACAAAGTGTAAAATACTGTTTCAGTACTAGTTATACCGTTAATTCACATAGTACAACTCCTTAAGGACAGAGGTCCTACATGGGGAGTAAGTGCACAGTGACTCCTGTTGTTGACTTAACAATTGTCACTCTTATTTATGACGTCAGTAATCATCCGAGGCTCTTGTCATGAGTTGCCAAGGCTATGGAAGCCTCTTGAGTTCACCACCTTCAATCTTATTCTGACAGGGTCATAGTCAAAGTGGACATTCTCTCCTCCCTTCAGAGAAAGGTACCTCCTTCTTTGATGGCCCCATTCTTTCCACTGGGATCTCACTCACAGAGATCTTCCATTTAGGTGGTTTTTTTTTTTTTTTTTTTTTTTTTTTTTTTTTTTTTTGCCAGAGTGTCTTGGCTTTCCATGCCTGAAATACTCTCACGGGCTTTTTAGCCAGATCCATCTGGGTCCTTTTAATAAAGATGCAAATAATAATAACCTGTTAGGATTCTAGATGAAACCCATATACCACGCGGTGTTATTCAGGGTTTGCTTCCTCATTCAAATGCTGCCTTGGCAATTATTCCCTAATCAGAGCACACCGCATATCAAATATTGTAGTTTTATTTTTCACAAATTAAACCACCATGAAAGCTAGAAGCTCATGCAACCGATTTCTAAGAACTAAGCTGAGGTTATATGGAATATATAAAATGATGTTTTCAAACTTACACAATTGACCAGCAATATTTCCTAGGGGAAAATATAACAATTTGGATGTATGTGTGAGGAAAACAGCATGGATTCTGATCTCTCTCTTTTGACATGTAGTAAAATTACATGTTTCTGCTAGTTAAGGAAGAGGTCTGTCTACTGCAAAGAAGACACAATAAAAATAGGGCATTTGTTTTTTCACTCCAAGAAGTGAAATGCTTTCATATATGTGAACACTTCAACATATGTTATACAAAGAATTTTCTTGGGCAGAAGACACACTATGGCAAACTTTTTGAGTATTTAAATCACTGTTGATTTGTCCATATATTCTATTTATACCATTTCACGAGAAGAAGCATTCTTCATTGACTTTGGGTCAATGAATTTGACATTTATCTTTCCTTTTACTGTTGTCACAAAAATGAAATAAAATTTATATTTATGATACAAATGTCTGCTTATTGGTAAAATTTAGAAATACAAAAAGAAGGTAAAATTTGAAACTACAGACCAGAGTGGTGGTGCAGCATTCCACATGGGCACCTGTTCAAGTCTCAGCTGTTCCTCTTCTGATTCAGCTCCCAATAATGTGCGGGGGAACACAGAGGAAAATGGCCCAAGTGCCTGGGCCCTGATCACGTGTGGGAGTCTCAGATGAATTCTTGGCTCTGGCCTGGTCCAGCTCCAGGCATTGTGGCCATTTGAGGAGTGACCAGCATATTGAAGATCTCTCTCTCTGTTTCCTCTTCTCTCTCTATAATTCTGCGTTTTACATAAATATTTTTTTAAAAAATTTAAAACTAAAAATGTAAAAAACACAAATAATGAAATAATAAAACTCAACTATTATCTTAAAGTGAATTTTTGAAATTATTGAAAATTATATGGTGTAAACCTCTTTGAAAATATTAAATTGTTATATAACTCATGTAATTGACAAGATAGTTATGTTTTCTGCTGCATAGCATTTTGTACAACGATAAATAAGAAATTGCAAATCACTTTTCTAGGCGCTGTGACCCACAGGTAGTAAACTGGAGAGACGGCCCAGGACAGCAGAGCATGGTTGCAGTTCTTTGCACCCGGTGTCTGGTATCCTAGGCCAATACGGATCACAGACAAAGCTAGGGGAATGTCCCATTTGCCTGAGACTCTTACTACTAAATTCATTATTGAAATTTTTATTATTTTTAAGGTTTTGCTTATTTATTTAAAAGTCAGAGTTACACACAGAGAGAGAGAAAGAGTGTTATCTCCTCGTTCACTCCCCAGATAAGAACAATAGCCAGGGCTGGGCCAGGCCAAAGCCAGGAGCCAGGAGATCCATCTGGGTCTCCCAGGTGGGTGCCGGGGCCCAAGCACTTGGGTCTTCCTCTCCTGTTTTTGCCCAGGCCTCCATAAGGGAACTGGATCAGAAGTGGAGTAGCCAGGACTACCTGATGCCCTTATGGGATGCAAGTATGACTGGTGCTTACCCACTACACCACAATGCTGGGGTCTATTAAAATTATTTTTAGGGGCCTGCACTGTGGTGTAGCCGGTAAAGCCGCCATCTGCAGTGCTGGTATGCCATATGGGTGGCGTTTCGAGTCCTGGCTGCTCCACTTCTGATCCAGCTTTCTGATGTGGCCTGGGAAAGCAGTAGAAGATGGCCCAAGTGCTTGGGCCCCCGCACCTGTGTGGGAGACCAGAAGAAGCTCCTGGCTCCTGGCTTTTGATAGGCCCAGCTCTGGCCGTTGTGGCCATTTGGGGAGTGAACAAGCGGATGGAAGACTTCTCTCTCTCTGCCTCTCCTTCTCTCTCTGTGTAACTCGGACTTTCAGATAAATAAACAAGTCTTTAAAAAATAAAATAAAATTATTTTTAAAGCTGTTTGTCAGAATAAAACATTACGTCAAAAAATGTGTATGTCTGAGTCAAAAGTTAATGTGTTTGGACTTCATGGCCATCCACTTAGACAGAGTCCTTCTAAGTCCCTGTACTTGAATTGTTATTTCTAATTTTATTGATTTCTCTACTTACACGGTTGAGTGTCCACATTACATAAGCTTCAGGTCCCATAAAACCTGGACGCACCTCTGGTATCAGCTGAACATTTATTTTTGGCCAGCTTCAGATCTTAGAAAACAGTGCTATCTTACAAATTATGAAAATATCAGTCCTTGATACACGTTGCATACAGCATCATGAAATGGACACATAAACTCTTATAGAAGACAAATTGTTATACAAAATCAGTAATTTATTGAAAAGCAACACGTGGCTTTGCCATCTACACTGCGTCCTTTGACTTAATCTATTCCTGGAGAAGAAGGTTTCTAAGAAACAGATGTGCTGGTGTAGATGTTTGGCCTGGATTGAGGTCCCAGTTCCTGGCTTTGCCCCTCCCTGCTTGCCCCTGTCAACCCTCTGGCTGTTGAGGGTGTTTGGGATGTGAACCAGGCAATGAGAGCTGTGTGTGTATATGTGTGTGTGTGTGTGTGTGTGTGTGTCCTTCTTTCTGTCTCTCAAATACATGAATAAAAGTTTTAAATAAATAAACATTTGCATTTATAATGCAAATCCCATTTTGTGTTAGTTTTTTCATTAATTTGTTAGTCATGGGCATCAATCCATGTGAAACACAGTGCTAGATGCTAGGCTTCTCAGTTCTCCCATTAAATGATTTGCCTCATTTGAGGAATCACAAAATACTATTTTCTGTTTATATTGTATGTACATGAATGTATTAAACTTTGTACAAGATATTTTCCTATTTATAGTTTCTTCAATGCATTTATCAATTTTTCTTTCTCCTTAAGCCTGAATTCATTCTTAGGAGTGCAAAAAAAAAAAAAAAAACAGATTAAACCACTTTGTAAATTATAGCTGCCTTTCTACACAATTGTGAGAAAAGATTGAAAGGTAACATGAAATAAAGATTGACTTGTAGCAGCTAGGGATGGTGGTTTGTCCATTGTAAGAAATAAACAAGATCCTACAATGCTTAAGATCTTGAGCCTTAAATTAAATTTAGATTACGTTAAAAATCTTGGGTGTCTTGGTAACATAAAATTTGGCCCAGAGCAAGTTAACTTGTATAATTTCTCTCATTTGGAGAAGGCAGAGAAAGAAGGGAGGAGAGAGAGGGGAGAGAGGGGAGAGAGGGGAGAGAGGGGAGAGAGAGAGAGAGAGAGAGAGAGAGAGAGAGAATTTTCATAATTTTCGTGTTTCCTCTCAGTTGGGGAACCTGAGCTGGAGGCAAGCCCTAGCGGTGAACTTCCTGCTGCACTGGTGGTGAGGACTCTGGGGACGCCCGCCTGACTGTGGCCCTTGAGTCTTTCGCTGACATTTCAGAGTCAGGGAAATGAGGCCTTGGACAGTTCTTGCCACTTCCCTGAAGAGATTCCTTCGCACCCTGAAGATGGCGGCAGACGTCTCCAAAGCAGGGGCTCAGAAAGGAAGAGATGTTTGCGTCTTTCCCAGGATAAGCAAGTGAACGTCATGTTTTTTTTTTCTTTTTTCTTTTTTTTTTCTTTTTTTTTTTTTTTTTTTTTTTGACAGGCAGAGTGGACAGTGAGAGAGAGAGAGACAGAGAGAAAGGTCTTCCTTTGCCGTTGGTTCACTCTTCAATGGCCGCCGCGGCCAGCGCGCTGCGGCCGGCGCACCGCGCTGATCCGATGGCAGGAGCCAGGAGCCAGGTGCTTTTCCTGGTCTCCCATGGGGTGCAGGGCCCAAGCACCTGGGCCATCCTCCACTGCACTCCCGGGCCACAGCAGAGGGCTGGCCTGGAAGAGGGGCAACTGGGACAGAATCCGGCGCCCCTACCGGGACTAGAACCCGGTGTGCCGGTGCCGCTAGGTGGAGGATTAGCCTAGTGAGCCGCGGCGCCGGCCTGAACTTCATGCTTTTCCATTCCTTGCCTACAATACAGATTGTGCACATTTAATAGATTTGCCCCAGTGTTCATTAAAATGGCCCACGGGTAAGAACAGGGACACGGGGACCCATATGCTTGCGGCTGAGCTTAAGAGATAAAGAAATCCATCTTGTCCAAAAACTGTGTGGGTGCGCTTACGGCAGAATTAATAAATATAAATATGAGAAACCTAACAGTTTTCCGTGAGGATTAAACATATTGACACATGACAATGCTTACCACAATGGTATATATTAAGTACTAACTCTCTGTTTGCTACAATTGTTACCTGCTTTTAAGTTTCTGCAAGTGAAAGACAGTCTTTCAGGGGCTGTGAAACAGTATCACATGTGGGAAACATGACAGGAAAATTAAAAGTTATCTACATATTTTACAGAACTGCAGAACACTGCATGCGGTAGGATACTGGGGAGACACCTGTATTTCATTGATGTAGACAGTTGTTCTATTTATGTGTCCTCACAAACCTGATCACTTCTCTATGAGGCTGTAGCATGGATTATTCAATTACTATATTCAATATATGCATGTTTGGAGCCTTAAAAGCAGGCTAACTTAATTCTAAGCCTTCATGTTAACAACTGTTTCTATCAATAACTTATTCCAGCAGTAGTGGCACTGCCATTTCCTTAAGATGCAGCTCGAATGATGAAAGGACAAAAGGAAAACATGGGATACTACTGCACAGCTGTTGTTTAAACAAGGCAAAAAAATCACATTAGCAATCAGAACATTTTGCCATCTAAAAATGGTTCCATGATAATTTTAAACACTTCTTTAAATACCCCATGCCTTTGGAAGTGATAAAAGATATCTTAAACACATGGAAAGTTTAAAGAATGTGGGTCTGAATATAATCACAGGGACACCAAAAAAATCCTCATTTTTTATTTGTAAATAAAATATTCAGTGAGGTTTTAACTTAAGCATAGGAAGTGAAAGAAGACTCAGTCTGTAGCTCTACAACTAAATTTCTAAATGCAGTCTTCATCAAAGGAAAGCAGCACGTTTCCCCTCCATGGAAGCTGGGTGTGGGTGGTACCACAGACACTCACAGGACAGCTGTAGAAGTGGGAGGGGTTCCTTGCAGATCCATGTACCCTTATGCTTTTGAGAAAGGTTGATTTCATACTTCTGTGCCACACTGCACCATAGAATTCCATCAGTCTTTCTGCCAGTCTGCACAGTTCCACTTTAAAGCTACACAATAATTTTGTTACTCTTTGGTGTGGGCTTTGGTGAAATATTCTGGCTGGCAGAGTCCTTAGGTGGAACAGGGCATCACGTGTGTATCCATCTGACTAAATAGTTCTTTTCTCTCTCCTTTAAAACCACAAGACTTTCTCCACAGGTGCTCCACTTGACCACCTAACCTCGTCTAATTCCTTCCCAAGTCCCCACCTCTAAACACCACCCACGGACTAAACCCCTGAATGACTTTGAGGAGCAGATCACTCAGATACTGCCTAAAGGAGGGCGGTTTCAAGGCTGTCTACCCTTCCAATTATAACGCGTGCTGCCGCTTCGTGAACTGGTCAACTCACAGGGCTCCCATCAGGGCTCCACACAACATCCACTCTGACACCCCACGAGCTTTCTTATCTATTCCAGCTCTTCTTCTCCCTCATCCTCATCGCTTCTCTTTGTCATGGCTCCAACATGTTGACACACCTCCCACCAGCCCCTTGCCTCTCTCCCTCCCATCAGCCCAGAGAATCTCTGAGTGAGTTGAGAGAGGCTGGTGAAGAGAATTTGCACGTATTACCCCAAACCTGTGAATAGATATCTTTTTCTTCTTTCTCCTATTTAGAACTTTCCTCTGGAGAAGAACATGGTACTCTAGCTTGATTCAATGCTGAAAGAGTCAAGGACAGAAGGCAATACCAGGAAGAACGAGGACACTAGAGAGAGCTGTCATAATCCAGTTGCCTCAGCATCCTGCACAATGGAACCCCAGGCTTACAGCTTGATGCAGAAAGATGCCTAGTATTTTTAGCTTCTATTTTTTTATAAAGCTTTTATTTTTTAAAAGATTTATTTATTTAAAAGAGTTACACAGAGGAGGAGAGGCAGAGAGAGGGGGGGGGGTATTCCATCTGCTGGTTCATTCCCTATTGGCCACGGTGGCTGGAGCTGGGCAGATCCAAAGCCAGGAGCCAGGAGCCTCTTTCAGATCTCCCATGAGGGTGCAGGGGCCCAAGGACCTGGGCCATCTTCCATTGCTTTCCCAGGCCATATCAGAGAGCTGGCTCAGAAGTGGAGCAGTCAGGACTGCTATCCTATATGGATGCTGGTTCTGCAAGCAGCGGCTTTACCCACTACACCACAGTGCTGACACCAGAAAGCTTTTATTTAATAAATATAAATTTCATAGGTACAGCTTTTATAATATAGTGGTTCTTCCCACCATTCCCACACTCCTACCCCTACTCCCCTCCCATCTCCTACTCCCTCTCGCATCCCATTCTTCGTTAATTATTTTTTAGTTATCTTTATATACAGAAGATCAACTCTAAAATAAGTGAAGATTTCAACAGTTTGCACCCCCACAGACAACAAAGTATAAAATACTGTTTGAAGACAATTTTTACCATTAATTCTCATAGTACAACTTATTAAGGATAGAGGTCCTACAAGGGGAGCAAGTTCTGAGTGACTCCTGTTGTTGATTTAACAATTAACACTCCTATTGATGATGCCAGTAATAACTTGTGCCAAACTGTACCTCTCCTCCTTCTCTTATTCCCACTGATTTTTTAAAAACAGGGATCAGTTTTCAATTGGATTTAAACACCTAAGAATAAATCTGTGTTAAGTAAAGAGTTCAAACAATGGTATTAACTAGGAAAAAGAAAATATTCAAAAGAATAAAATAGTAAGCTGTTCCTCAACAGTTGGGACAAGAGCTGCTCAAGTCATTGCTTCTCATAGTATCAATTTCACTTCTACAGTTTCCTTTTAGGTGCTCAGTTAGTTGCCACAGATAAGGGAGAACATATGATATTTGTCCCTTTGGGACTGGCGTATTTCACTCAGCTGGTGTTTTCTAGATTCCTTCATTTTGTTGCAAATGACTGGATTTCAATTTTTTTTTAGCTCTGTGTAGTATTCCTTAGAGTACATATCCCATAATTTCTTTATCCAGTCTTCCATTGATGGGCATTTGGGTTGATTCCATGTCTTAGCTATTATGAACTGAGCTGTAATAAACATGGAGGTGCAGATAGCTCATTTACTTGCTGATTTCATTTTCCTTGGGTAAATTCTGAGGAGTGGGATAGCTGGGTCATATCGTAGGGCTATATTCAGATTTCTGAGGTATCCCTAAACTGTCTTCCATAGTGGCTTTACCACCAATAGTTGCATTCCCACCAACAGTGGATTAGGGTATCTTTTCCCCTACATCTTTGCCAGCATTTGTTGTTTGTTGATTTCTGTATGTGAGGCATTCTAACCAGGGTGAAGTGAAACCGCATTGTGGTTTTGATTTGCATTTCCCTGATGTCTGGTGATCCTGAGCATTATGGGGTGGAAAAAGCCATTGTCATCTATATGCTGTACGTTGGAAAGTTATATTCACTAAATAAAAGCTTAAAAAAAACTAAAAATAAAACTATTAAAAAATTTAAAAATTCAAGTATTTGTTGCATTTTTATTTTCAATGAAAAATGAAGTCACATTAAACTGAGAGGCATTTATCTTTTTTCTTTTTGACAGGCAGAGTGGACAGTGAGAGGGAGAGACAGAGAGAAAGGTCTTCCTTTGCCGTTGGTTCACCCTCCAATAGCCGCCGCAGCTGGTGTGCTGCGGCCGGCGCACCACGCAGATCCGATGGCAGGAGCCAGGTACTTCTCCTGGTCTCCCATGGGGTGCAGGGCCCAAGCACTTGGACCATCCTCCACTGCACTTCTGGGCCACAGCAGAGAGCTGGCCTGGAAAAGGGGCAACCAGGACAGAATCCGGTGCCCCGACTGGGACTAGAACCTGGTGTGCCGGCACCACAGGCGAAGGATTAACCTATTGAGCCATGGCGCCGGCCAAGAGGCATTTATCTTAAAATCCAGATTTATACATTGTGTACCCAGTAGTATCCAAACAACTTTCCATAGAGGAATCAGTGAAAAAGTGAAGCTTTCACATATATTTAAGCTGGGCTTTCAAATTACAGTTATAGCTTCCTGACCTGGTTGATAGTGATCTGTTTTAAAACTGTTGGCTTTTCTTTGTATTTCACGCCTTACATGTTAAAGGAAAAAATTCCATTTCTGTATTTTGTTTTTGTTAGTTTACACAATCTTTTTTCTTTTCTATCATGCATTAAAATATGAGGGCTTTAAAACATGAACCACTGTTGAAAGAACTAACCCTCAATGTGAAAACTGAGCCTCCCAAATTAGGTGTCAAACATCAGATGCTGCTGTCAACCTTGGACTCCAGGGGTCCCTCTTGAAGTCTCTTCTAGCTGTCGTGTGATACCTTCCCAGAAAGTATTCATTTATGTCCCCTGTCAGCTGGAATCACTAGAGTTTTAAATCTTTGAATTAAACATAACTGATGTTTCTCTCCAGAAAAGATAAAAACTATGCTAAAGAATTCTGACATCTCTCATCTATTGGATTTTAACAGGATCAAGTCCTAGTGAAAAAAAGAACAATGAACTTGGTAAAATGCCATTTTAGACTGTCTAATTTACTTCTGATGGTGATGCTCACCCTCCCCCAATTAAATAAGCTTTCAAAACAATAGATATTTAAAAGAGGGAAAGCTGAATATAAAACAAGTACTCACCATCTCTTGTTTTACAAGAAAAAATAACCTACTTTCTGGTTTCTTGGAGCTTTTTTCTTGTTCAGAAAATTGTTGTTTGGTTATCCACTGATTTTCCTGACTAATAAAACATGCTATCATATTATTCTATAAGATTACTCTAAAGAGGTGTACTGATGTGCAAACAGAAAACTTGCCATCGTGTTTTCCTGTTACTGTTGGCTTCACAGTTTTTGAGTTTTATACAGTGCTATTTTTAGGAAATACTTTGTGATGACAGAATTCTGAGTTGTTTAGAAGTATTTGGGCTGTTTCATATTGTCTGCTATTAACTAAAGAAAGAAAATAAAGAAGGGGAGGAGGTAAGATGGATAAATAATTAAGTAAATTTTATAGAAGAGTGCAGATCCCCTAGCTCTTCTGCCCTTTATCCAAGAGCTTAGGAAGCATGGATCAAGTCTTCCCCTTCAGGTCAAAGTAGAGTAACAGTTTTCAGCACCTTGGACAGCAGGGAGCGGGCCATAACCCAGAGACCCGGGAAACTAAAGAAGTCCTGGGGAGGTCTCCAGATTTTGCTTTCTAGGCTACAGGGCAGGAAAAGAGAGCCAGCAAACACTGGGTAGAGAGAAGAAGAAGAGACCAGGGAGACCATGTATGCTGTGTATGTTTTACAGAAAAGAATGAATTTACCACTCACAGAGAATTCCAGTTCTCTTCAGAGACCCCCAGACTGTTCATCTGATCAGCAAGTGCCTATGAGGAAATGAAGGGTGGCCAGGGAAGCCTTTAGAGAAGCATAAAGCAGTGGTGTCCTGCACATCCCCAGAGTGGTGGATACTGCCTGTTCACACCAGACAGACTGGACACTCTGGACAGTAGGGTCTGGAGGTAGAGTACGTGGAAGGATCAGGCCTCAGGCAGTTGAAGGAGATTGCCGAAGACCCTGCCCTGTCTGGATCTTGTCTAGCAGATGCTAACACCAGTATCTGGAAGGATAAACTCCTTCCAAGTAACTCAACCATGTCCCAGAATATAGCTCAATAATATTTACAGGAATATTTGGTTATCCAGTGCAGAGCAGGGTAAAATTAATGATTTCTGGGACACAAAAAAAAATAAACAGGAATGCAAAGAAGCAGAAAAATATGGTCCATAATGGGGATAAAATCTTTCAAATGACAGCTTGAAAACCCAATTTCTACAAAGGAAAATAATATCTAAGATACAAAATATACTACATCTTATTAAAAGAAGAGTAGATGTATATATACATTACCAAATACATATATAATATATAATTTAATATATTAGAGAATATATAGCCCATATTATTTTACATAACATATATACACACATATTAGAGAACTTCGCTAGCAACAGAAACTATCCAAAATGGAACACAGAGAAAAATAATTCTTAAAAATTTTAATGTTTAAACTGTACAATTTTAAGAGTACATTTTGGTGGCATTAGACACACTCATATTATTATGAAACCATCATTGCTATCCGTCTCCATAATTTTTTTCATCATCCCAAACTGAAACTCTATATCCCTTAAACATTACATCTCCATTCCCTTCCTCTCCCTACACCCTTGTAACCACTATTCCACTCTTTGTCTTTATGAATTTGACTGCCCTATCTCCTGTAAGTGCTGTATCTGGCTAATTTAATTCAGCATGGTATCCTTGAGATTCATCTATCTCATAGCACATATTAAAATTTCATTCATATTTTAAAGATCCTAAAATGTGCAAGAGAGAAACGTCAGATTACTCTCAGAGGATCTCCAATCAGACTCACAGCTGACTTCTCATCAGAAACTCTACAAGCTAGGAGGGAATGGCGAGATATAGCCCAGGTACTAAGAGAGAAAAACTGCCAGCCCAGAATATTATACCCTGCAAAGCTCTCATTTGTGAATGAAGGTGAAATAAAGACCTTTCGCAGCAAACAGAAATTGAAAGAATTTGTTGCCACTCGTCCAGCCCTGCAAAAGATGCTTAAAGATGTGTTACACACAGAAACACCGTCATCAATATGAAAGAAGGTAAAGGAAGGAAACCAAGGAAGGAAAGCTCACAGCAAAAGATCACAGGGAATTCAAAGCATATATTAGAACTTATCTTTGGCAAATGGCAGGGCAAAGTTACCACTTATCATTAGTCACATTGAACGTGAATGGCCTGAACTGTCCAGTTAAAAGACACCGACTGGCTGATTAGGTTAAGGAACAAAACCCATCTATATGCTGCTTACAAGAAACACATCTTTCCAACAAAGATGCATACAGTCTGAAAGTGAAAGGCTGGAAAAAGATATACCATGCCAACAGAAATGAAAAAAGAGCGGGTGTACCATCTTAATATCGGACAACATAAACTTTACCACAAAAACTGTTAGGAGAGACAAACAGGGGCACTATATAATGATTAAGGGATCAATTCAACAGGAAGATATAACGATTATCAATTTATATGTACCTAACTACAGGGCACTGGTTTATTTAAAAGATTTGTTAAGGGACTTAAAGGGAGACTTAGACCTCAATACAATAGTACTGGGGGACTTCAATACCCCACTCTCAGAAATAGACAGATCAATAGGGCAGAAGATCAACAAGGATACAGTAGATTTAAATGACACTATAGCCCAAATGGATCTAACAGATATATACAGAACTTTCAATCCTACAGCTAAAGACTTTACATTCTTCTCAGCAGTACATGGAACCTTCTCTAGGATTGACCACATACTAGGCCATAAAACAAGTCTCAGCAAATTCAAAAGAATTAGAATCATACCATGCAGCTTCTTAGACGATAAAGGAATGAAGTTGGAAATTAGCAACTCAGGAATCCCTAGAGCATACGCAAACACATGGAGATTGAACAAATGCTCCTGAATGAACAATGGGTCATAGAAGAAATCAAAAGAGAAATCAAAAACTTTCTGGAAGTAAATGAGGATAACAGCACAACATACCAAAACTTATGGGATACAGCAAAAGCAGTGTTAAGAGGAATGTTTATATCAATAGGGGCCTACATCAAGAAATTGGAAAGGCACCAAATAGATGAGCTTTCAATGCATCTCAAGGATCTAGAAAATCTGCAACAAACCAGACCCAAATCTAGTAGGAGAAGAGAAATAATTAAAATCAGAGAAGAAATAAATAGGATTGAATAAAAAAAAAAACATTACAAAAATTCAGCCAAACGAGGAGCTGGTTTTTTTGAAAAAATAAACAAAATTGACACCCCATTGGCCCAACTAACTAAAAAAAGAAAAGACCCAAATCAATAAAATCAGAGATGAAAAAGGAAACGTAACAACAGACACCACAGAAATAAAAAGAATCATCAGAAATTACTACAAGGACTTGTATGCCAGCAAACAGGGAAACCTATCAGAAATGGATAGATTCCTGGACACATGCAACCTACCTAAATTGAACCAGGAAGACACAGAAAACCTAAACAGACCCATAACTGAGACAGAAATTGAAACAGTAATAAAGGCACTCCCAACAAAGAAAAGCCCAGGACCAGATGGATTCACTGCTGAATTCTACCAGACATTTAAAGAAGAACTAACTCTACTTCTTCTCAAATTATTCAGAACAATCAAAAAAGAGGGAATCCTCCCAAATTCTTTCTATGAAGCCAGCATCACCTTAATTCCTAAGCCAGAAAAAGATGCAGCATTGAAAGAGAGTTACAGACCAATATCCCTGATGAACATAGATGCAAAAATCCTCAATAAAATTCTGGCCAATAGAATGCAACAACATATCAGAAAAATCATCTACCCAGACCGAATGGGATTTATCCCTGGTATGCAGGGATGGTTCAATGTTCACAAAACAATCAATGTGATACACCACATTAACAGACTGCAGAAGAAAAACCATATGATTATCTCAATAGACGCCAAGAAAGCATTTGATAAAATACAACACCCTTTCATGATGAAAACTCTAAGCAAACTGGGTATGGAAGGAACATTCCTCATTACAATCACAGCAATTTATGAAAAACCCACAGCCAACATCCTATTGAATGGGGAAAAGTTGGAAGCATTTCCACTGAGATCTGGCACCAGACAGGGATGCCCACTCTCACCACTGCTATTAAATTAAAGGGATACAAATTGAGAAGGAAGAACTCAAACTATCCCTCTTTGCAGATGATATGATTCTTTATTTAGGGGACCCAAAGAACTCTACTAAGAGACTATTGGAACTCATGGAAGAGTTTGGCAAAGTGGCAGGATATAAAATCAATGCACAAAAATCAACAGCCTTTGTATACACAGACAATGCCACGGCTGAGGAAGAACTTCTAAGATCAATCCCATTCACAATAGCTACAAAAACAATCAAATACCTTGGAATAAACTTAACCAAGGATGTTAAAGATCTCTACGATGAAAATTACAAAACCTTAAAGAAAAAAATAGAAGAGGATACCAAAAGCTGTGGCCTTAGATCAAAAGCTTTCTTAGATACAAAATCAAAAGAAATTCATTGAAGAAGAAGTTGAAATCAGACTTCTTCAAAATTAAAAACTTCGCTATTCAACACTGTTAAAAGAATGAAGAAAAAACCCAACAGGTGGGGAAAAAAAACCTTGCAGATCAAATGTATAATAAAATATTTATGTCAGGAATATATGAAAAACTCATAAAATTCAAAGTAAGAAAGTATGCAGTCACTCAATAGAAAATGAATGAAGATGTGGACTGAGCTTCACAACAGATATGTAGATGGAAAATAGGTCCTCAAAATGATTCTCAACACTATCGGTCATTGGGGCAGTAAAAACTAATGAAATGGCCATGATGTGTTTGCTAGAAGGGCTAAAAATTAATGAAAATTAACAAAGTGTGGAGAATGCTAGGAGCAATTGACACTCTTGGGCATTTCTGAATGTGAGGCATAAATCGGCTTTGGAAAACAACTTGGCAATTTCTTATGAAGTCAACACACCCCTACATATTGGATAGCAGAATAATGTTCTCACAAGCCAGGGAACACCAGTGCTATCCAGAGGCTAAGGATGACCCTCAACTATAAGCCAGGAAGGAGAAGGGGATCTGGGTCCTTCAACAGCAGGGAACTGAACTCTGTCAACGACTCAGGAAATAAAGAATCAGGTTCTTCTTTTAGGTCTCCATAACAGAGTGCAGCCCTTCTGACATTCTTACTCAGTCCAGGAGTCTCATAGTGGTCTTCCAACATAGAGAACTGTAAGGTAATAGATGTGTATTATTTAAGCCATCATGTTTGTGTTCATTCGTCATGGCAACAATAGAAAATGAATACACCATAGGAACCAGCAATCTTACTCCTACATTGTATTTTCACACAATCACTCATACATTCATGTTTATAGTGAGTTCCTCATAATTACCACCCTCTAGAAACCACTCAGCTGCCCTTCAGGTGAGGAAGCAATAAACAAGGGTGGCAGAGTAAATAACACCACCCAGCATCGCATAGAACAAAGAAGCGGACGACATGATTGCAAGGTGTTTCCACTATTCAGAAGGGAGGAGGTTATGCCACATATTTTTTTTAGCCAACGTCACAATGGAGTCACCACTAAACACATAAAATATTCTGGTGAGATCTGGAGTCCCTGCTATCTAGGAAGATTACGTAGATGTTAATAACTTCCACTAACCACTGCTAAAAACTCTAAGTTGAGGTTACAGTTTTAACTGAGAGAAAATTAAATTTAGATTTTACATTAACAGAATATTTGCCAGAAAATTTCCCTAGAAATAACTGAATCATCCTGGGCAAAACTTTAACACATTTATCTTTTTCTTTTCAAGCTCATAATTTACAGTTCTTATAAACAAATAAAAGTAATCATTGCCTTCCTGTATACCTTCTTCAACCTCTCTGTTCATTCAGTCTTTGTTACTACACTTTCTTAATCTAGGAAAGCCAAACCTTATGACAAAGCTCTGATTTTTCTGTCTTGGCTCACAAAAACTCATCTCAATAGATTGCATACATGGCTGTCGGTCTCTGCCACTCTAACTCCCAATGTAGACCCAAACAACAGCTACATTAAATACAACTTTTAACCCAACTACTTCATGTACATTTCACAAAGTAAAACCAGGAATTAGATCATTGAAAAAATAATCTGTTATCATTTTGCAGCTAGCAAAACATACAGCACTTATTACACAAGTTCTAATTCCCAGTTACCACATATACCCCCATGAATATCAGCCTACGTAGTAACATGACTCAGGATGGGGCCACTTCCCATTCAGGGGAGACAGGGAAAGATGCACCAGAGATCAAGCATCCCAGAAGTGCTTCCCAGTAGCATGGTTTATTGGTTCTGCCAGATGAGTCCAGTGGGTTTCCTGGTTGCACTTCCAAAACAATGTGTAAGTTTCAAATATGCTTTAAAATGACATACAATAAGATGAATATATGTAAAAACTTATTCAAATCATGAATTGAGCCAGTAAGATATTATGACCAGTTTAAAAAAGTACCTGAATAGTTAAGAATTAGTAGGCAATGACAGGATAAGATTATTGGGCTACATTCAAAACTGATGAGTGTCCAAAAGAGCCATTTTATAACCCACACACTTATCTTTAGAGAGAATCATTTGTGTATTCCCAGACAAGAATCTACATGATAACACGTAATTTTACTTAGTCTAGGACTTTGAAACAGTAAAAAATAATGAATTGAATCATCCACATTTCCCTGGTCTTGCTTCCCATATGACTTTAAAAGAACGAGTCCATCACATTTCTTATTTTGGACAACTCTTACACATGTTCATAGCACTGCTCCAGCAGCTGTAGCACAATAACTTTCTGTAGAACCCTAGCAGGGTTCTAGATATGAAAATAGGATATTGAAAGAGAGCTGACTCTGGGAACGACTCCGTGCCTTCCCGGACCTGTTCCCCACTGCGCACCTGCTCACGGAAGTGGAGGTCCTCACCGGAGCCTCCACGTCCCTCCCTTCCAGGGAAACACACGCCCCTGCAGTGACACACCCTCCACTAGGATGAGGTCCAGTTCTGGATTCACAACCAACTAACCTTAAGTTATTTTATTTTCTAAGTTTCGATTTCTTTCTTTTCAATATCAGGAAGATGACCCCTCTCCTATAGACTGTGAGGATAAACAGAACGCACGCTGCTGCGCTTGCTGCCTCGTGTGCTCTCTCTCTCTGTCTTCAGCCACGTTGTTTCCTGGAGAGAGAAGACAGTGTTTAGGATTTGCTGAGATGAAATGTTGGGTGTCTGTGCTGCCCAGTGCAGTGGCCACTACATACACGAGGCTGCTTAGCACTAGCAATGGGACTAGTGAGATAGTCTGACTTTTAAATCAGAAATTGAATTATTTTATCATTATTAGTTTCATTTATTTTAAGGAATTTACTAATTCATTAGGTTCTCAGGTCCACAGAAAATGCATGATAATTACCATTCAAATTTTGCTTCATTTTATAATTGATTTAAATATAAATAGTTACACATGGCTTGTGGCTAACACTTTGCACAGTGTGAGTTTGGAAAAAAAAATCCAGCAATTGAGAAAAATGAAATAAAAACTTTAGGCTAAAACAAATGGCTAATTTGCAATGTTTAGAGGCAAATAATTGAGCCAAAACAAACCAAAGACTAGACCATCTAACCTAGGTAGATAGATATAGAGTTTCAAACCACTTTCACTTATTGAATGAAAAAAGAGGGAAAGAAAAAAAGCGTCAGCCAATCTCTGGGTTGCAGGGGCACTCCCAGCACCTGGGAAGTCAGTGAACTCAATCACCAAAGAAACTATCCATACTTCTGATTTTTTCTTTTTTTCTTTAAGTTTCTTTGCCTAACTGCATTTTCAAAAAGTTTACTCCAAAAATAACTTCAATAAATTCTTTGGACTTTTTTGTTCTGGCATTTTCCATTCGCAGCTGTTGAGAATCGAATGGTGTCAGCCAGCTGAAGACGTCTAAACTGAACGTTGCGTGTGTAATATTTAACTGCGATGTGTTAAGTGTGCGGCTGAAATATTAAATTTACATGAGGTAATAATTAGCACAAACGGGATAGAGATATCACTTAAAAGTATGACAGATAAAATCTTGCTTTTCGGTAGTAGCTTTTATTTTGAATATTTCCCCTATAGACCATATAAATGTGAGATCAATTATTTTAATTCTTGACTCCTAGTTTATAAAAATATAAACCACTTCTCCATAGTTATAGTCATATGTCAGTTTACCCAATTAATAAAAGACTTAAAATTACTTTTATTACAGAACTGACATATTCAAATACATTATCAAAGTTTGTATTACTAAAAGTCAAACATTTCAGGGAAATATATATATAGTCAGTGTTTACATTAATCGAAGGGCCTTGATGAGAGCAGAAACATTCAGGCTCCTACCACTGGAGAAAGTGGCATCAGCTAGATGCAACCGAGAGCATGTTTATCACGGTGCACACTCCTGCTTCCTTCACCATCTACTGGTTGGGAGCTCACCAGGTGTCGCAACCCTAATAATTCTTGTGATACTGCAATGGATCGAATATTGTTTAGTCCTATTTCTATTTAATTCACTTTTTATCATTTAAAAATTATCTAGAATGTGTTACATGATACGGACCGCTTAGAACCTACTTGGGGATGCTAGCTGGTAAAACATTTGCTGGTCTGCATTAGAGTGACAGCAAGCTAGGGAATGTAACACACCACCCTAGCTAACAATACAGATAGGAATTGAGTAATCAAAAATCTGTCCATGACTGTCAAATGCAAAATATTTTTAAAAATACATGCTTGGGATGGGAGGTTGGTACAGCAGAGAACAATAGAAACACCCATATCCCATCTCAAAGGACCTGGGAGACAGCAGGTGACGAACGGTCTCAGTTATTTGGGTCCCTGTCCATAATTGCTGGGGCTAGGTCTCCCATGTGGGAGAGGTGGATTCAGTTCTGGGAGACCTAGCCCCAGCAATTATGGACATCTGGGGCATGAACCAACAGATGGAAGATACCAGTCTCTATCTCCCACTCTGTGTGTGTGTGCACACACACATTTAAATAAATAAACAAACAAATTTTAAATAAAAAATAAATGTTCATTAAAATTTTGATCTGGAGTTCTCTTTAAAAATTCTGGTAGTTATAAGACATTTGAAACATAAAACATCTCATATTTTCAAAAGCCCAAGTTTCTACAATGCTAGATAGACATTTCTTTATCTCCCAAGAATTGTACTCTCTCTTAACTTTGTGCTCAGGTAATAGGCAATCTGCCAATCAAGGGTTCCAGCTTTTGAGTGAACAGTGAGAGCCTGGGTTTGTCTGAAATTAAATGAGGAGCCATGCATGAAACAGACCAGAGTGAGAAAGCCAGAACAATACACTTTCAAAAAATAGCACAAATAGGGCCTTTCACGGTGCAATACTGTAAAAACAACTTCTCAGATATACCCAATAGAAGGAAAATGACTGAGTACTGATTAAAACATGAGCTTCACATGTTTATGTACAAATATCCTCATATGAACCATGTATATCTATTGTGCTTGCTGATTATCAGGTATCGAATAAATATTTGTGATTTATTATTTATTGGAGGATTAAAATTATTGCCAGAAACTTTATACTTTGTAAATGTATCTCTTTTTTCAGCTAATTCTACAGTTGATGATAAATCTTAATATTCGCTCACTTATCATTATATTTATACAAGATAAAACTATAACTGTAACATTGTTGAATGAGAAGAAAGGGAATTTTCAGCCTTACCAAGGACCTTAGTCACTCGATGGACATCAAGGATATGGAAACATATTTCTGCATTAATTCTCTGTCTTTGTTAAGTATATAAAATACTACTTCTGTAGTAGAACCGCTGATCAACTGTCTGTGGAAGAAAAGGTAAACATCTTTATCATGGTAAATTTGGAAAAATAGTAAAAAGAACAATTGGAAATTAATGGTTTTCAATTTTACTACCCGGATGCATTAACTTGTAACATTTTCAGTTTCTCCCCTATGTGTAGGTTTGAAGGACAGAGTATGGATGGAGATGGATGTATCTTTGTAATTTATTTTTATAAAACTAGTAATAGATGGTATATGAAGTAGAAAATATTAATTTTAGTAACATGCTGAACTATTCTCTGAGACTAGTAAATATTCTTCAAAAATATAATATCTAATTTTTTCAAAGTATTTCTTGAATAACTATATTATTAGTTAATTAATAACCTTAATTTTTGAAATATTAGTGATACCTAAGCATTCACTGTTGCATCTTAAATATGTTATCTTAAACACTGTCTTAAATATGTTAATAAAAATTCTTACAAATGAGCTTACTATCTAAATTATGTAAACTTAAAAATACCTTTTACCCTGATCAAAATTAATATTAGCATATTGGAGCCAACGCTGTGGTGTAACGGGTTAAGCTGGGTGCTGATTTAAGGCCTGGCTGCTCCACTTCCAATCCAGCTTCCTGTTAATGCATGTGGGAAAGTCGTAGAAAAAGGTCCAAGTCCTTGGGCTCCTGCACCCATGTGGGAGACCTGGAAGAATCTCCTGGCTCCTGGCTTCAGAGCGGCCCAGCTGTGGGCTAGTGTGGCCATCTGGGGAGTGAACAAGCGAATAGAATATTCTCTCTCTCTCTCTCTCTCTCTCTCTCTCTCATCTGCCTTTCAATTAAATAAATATCTTTAAAAATCTATATTAGTATTTTCCTTGTATGATGTGTGTTAAATATACAGAAAGCAAAATTAAATTAATCATAATCTCTCCCCTTTTCAGTTTTTAAATTTGCATGAGGGTAATTCAAAAAGGTCATTCTAAATGGAAGTAAAATAAATATTTATTTTGGTGCAAATTTTTTTTGAAATCTATGTATAGCTTTTAATATTACAGTCCATGAATTACTATGCATTTTTAAACAAGTGGAATCCAATTTTAACTAATAGGAATTTGTTTCAGATTTGGCTTGCCAAAAATTTTCCAAAAAAGAGACTGCATATATGTGTGTGTATGTGTGTATTTATATTTATATAAACACACCTACATACTTCACTATTATTGTTCTACTTTAGCTAAAAATAAATGTGTCACTTACAAAGTAAAAATATTTTCATTTTAGAAATATTTAAATTATTTAAAATAAATAAAATACAGAAAATTTTAAAATAACCATCATTCCATACCTTTGACATGGTCACTGTTAATATCTTGGTATATCTATGTCCAGGCTCAAGAGAAACAGCTGGTACAGGGGCGCAAACTGGGGTCCAATTGTTGGGGTTCAAATCTGGTTCCATCTGTTAACAGCTGTGGTACCCATTCATCTGCGCCTTCATTTCCTTGCTGGCAAAATGGGCCTGGTAACTGGCGGAGGCAGTGAGCTATTCTAAGGATAGAGTGGTTAAAAATACATAAAATGTTTAAGACAGCCCAGGGCCCAGCATGTCAGTCAATGGTCAATGCCAGTGCATCACAGGTTTGGGAAGAAGGGAGCAAGGCTTTGTTGTGATTTTTCTCAGCTGGGTCCAAAGTAGCTCTCCCTGAGGGCTGCTTCAGCCCTGGGGATGGCGCGGCTCAGCCTCAAGCAGTTCCAGCTGTGCAGGTATAGCCTAAAGGAAGCCTGTGTCAACCCCTGGACTGTTTCTCCATCTACCTGCTCCTCTCTGGCTTTTGCTCACCAACTCCAGCCACTTCTGCCCAAGTACCTCAGCCTCCTGACCCCCAGGGGCCCTGCACCCTGCTTGGCTTCTCTTTCCTGTATGGGGTGGGGGCTTCTCTTTCCTTTATGGAGTGGGATTGCCCCCCCCCCCCAGAAAGTCAGGGCTGCAGGGTGGGTGGGGAGTCCTCTGCATTTCTCCGGTGCCTGAAAAATGTTTGTCTGGGACTTTGTCGAATTTTCTGTTTTTTTGTTTTGTTTTGTTTTGTTTTGTTTTTTCAGTGAAACAGTTAATCTGCCACCAGCAAGAGAAGGAATGGGAATCGTAGGTTTGGTGCTGAGTACTTAAGAAAAATACTTCAACAACATTACAAGAATTTTTTATGTCAATAAGTGTTCAATAGTTTTGTTTTGGGAGGTTCTTTTGTAATTATCTTTAAGATACCATTACACTGTATAGAATAACCATTAAAGAAGTACTTCTGTATTTTTGCTATACAGAAATTGCTGTCTCAGAGCTAAGCATCATCAGAGCCAAGTCCTTTGTCCTGTTAATCCAGGGTGCAATTTTGGTCTCAGAAAATATAATGTTCATTTTATTTCTCAAAATGCTATTATGGATCATCTCTCATCAGTGTCTCAGCATATGATATTCACTTTTAATTGCACGGGATGGACTACATTAACAAGGTAGGCTTCTAGGAGCCATTCATTTACATGAGGAGACAACCTAAGGAACTTAGAAAAGTAAACGTTTGCAAGATTTCAAACTGCTCTCAAAAGCTCAGACTGTCTAATTTATTTTCCTCCTTGCAGAAGCAATTCCCAGGGTCTGTTTTTCAGCTTTCATTTCACCATGGAAATGTAAGCGGCTCTCTGGTAAAGCACAGGGTTAGTCTAAGTGAGTTCTTGCTGAAACAGGTGACTAGAAACGGTGCAGGGGGCGCCTGTTGACTGTCGCCCCTTCCTTGCACAGTTAAGTCCTGGCTGCCAGTGCTGGTTGGGTGACCTGCATCTCCTTTGCCGGTAGGTGGTCCCTGCTTGCCGCCTGGGAGCAGACAGTGCAGCTGATAGCCCGACATCCTCTCCCCATGGACTGGGGTGGATGATGCTTACCGTGTTTCCTTTTCTCCTCTCTGAAGCCCTTTCCCCCAGCTGGGTGCAGGCATCCTGCTGCCTTCTGCGTCACCCCTGTCAGAACCTGTCAGAGAGTGTGGAGAGACAGAATTTCAATGTTGCGAAACCACAGCGCCCTGCAGCCGGACTTCCGCCTCAGTGCCCTTGTGCAGGGACGGCACGCGCACCCTGACTCAGTGCAGACCTAACCAGGGAGCCTGCAGCTTGCAGAGCTCAGCACTGTTACACAGATCAAAAGACAAGCTTCCTTTAAATCCTACAATTTATTATTATACTAGACAAACCCCAAATTCACTTTACTTCCTGACATAGCGTCTAAGACCCAACGTTGGAGAAATGACGCCTGGGATACTGGGAGACGGGTGCCAATCTTGTAAATACAACATTACTTTGATCACCATCCTGTAATTGCCTTGTAATATGCTAACAGAGTAATTAATGCTATTGCATGCATATCACTAAATCAATTACAATAGTACACATAGTGTGAGTGTACAGTCCAAAACTAAAAAATAAAATGAAATGAGTATTTCAATATTCGTAAAAATACCATGGGATGCGGCAAGCAAATTTCTGAATATTTTAGGTTTAGACAAGGCCTGCTTATGTTACACCATAATTTGAAATGTTTGATTTTCTATTAGATAATTGAAATAGTCTTTTGTGATACATAGAAATAAAAACTGCATTAAAACTGCTAGGATCTGCTTTCATTTCAAGAGATCTAAAATAATATTTTTTTCTAAAATAGAATTTCAAGGTCATTTCCAAAGGTTTCAAATACTTCATAATTATCCTACCTAACAGATACATCACATTGTTTGTGCAGAAAATGCTCGAGTGAAATTTTCCGAGTTGCTTTCACTTGGGTGTCCAGTAAAGCTGGAGATGAACGGTGTCATGGACCTCACTTTCACATCTATGTCATCGACGTATAAAAACACTTGATGAAGATAACTACTGCTCTTAATGACAATCATCTGTCGACCTTGTGGGCGACTCTGGGTACAGCTTTTCCCTGGCGTTTTCCAAATGCAGACAGCAAGTCTCACACGTGGTTGGAGAGGTGCAAGGAGTATGCGGGCCTCCTGTTCAGTTTCTCTACCAAGGGCCGCTGGGGAGGGAGGAGCACGTGACCAGATCCTCTCCCTCTGGCAGCCTGGCTGACTCCCCCCAGCAAGGCAGCTCTCCTGATGCTCTCTCTTCCACGCTGGAACTCACACATTTCTGCACTCGTGCACATTTTATAATCACCACCCAAGCCTCACTCCAGGCCTTTTGGCAACATAGGGCTCAAAATCTGAATCATTGTTTAGAGAGTTTGCAATGAGGGAGTGGTAGGAGAACGCTTAGATCTCAAGTGCAGCTCTTCTGGGGCATGAGCACGTTAATGAATTTTGAAAACGTGTCATGCAGATATGTATCGCATCCCTGTAGGCTTTCCTCTTCACCCGCGCCTCACACCCCTGACAGGTGCACCTGCCTGCATGCATGACAACCACTCCTTGGATTTGAGTAATGATATGGCCCCTTTAGGCTGACTTTGATACCTGTTAGCATGCTAGTTCTCATACAAGCATGATCTTAATCTCAAAGGGCACTTGGAAATCTTTTTTGGTTTTTTGGTTTGCTTCTTTGTTAACTATAACAATGGCTGTGAGCATGGTTGGCATACAGTGGCTCCAGGGATACAGAGATTCATGCCACCCAAGTGCCATTCATGCCCCTTTGAGAAACACCAAATCAGGACCCAGAACCTCTTCCTCTTCTGAACATTCTATATAGAGGGGCTGTAAAGGGAATTTGGCTCTTTACTTTGCATTTGAAAAGAACAGACATAACCTTGCAAAATCAGAAGAGAAAACAAGATTAAGAGGGCTAGAATTTCAGAAATCCCTTTAAAAACAAAAATCAGGGGAACAATTTGTCAGATCAGACCGGGGAGTTACTATTTCCTCCTAAGGTGAGAAAAGGGTTATACTTCACTCTGTCTGGTCCAACTACTACTGCCAATCACCCAACGCAGCTCTCCCTGCAGTTACATCCATGACAAGTTGCTCAAAAAAATGAAAAGGAAGCCTACACTTTAATCCATTTTTCTGGTGGTACCCACTTTGTCTAGCAACACTGAAACACTGGGGAAGAGGCCACTGGGCCTGTGAGAGTACGCAGGCCAGCAACAGAAGAGAACTCCTACCTACCTGTACAAACGACCCTGTAGGCCAGGTGTTTGAGTCCACCTGGTCCTGGCTAGGACGGCGGGACTCATTCCCTCAAAATACGAAGTCGACATGGGACCAGAGAGGGAAGCTGGGCACAGAAAGTGACTTTGGCCTTGAGGATGTTTGCCGAATTGGAGAAACTTGTTTTCATGAAGGCTCCACAGAGTCCCAGTGCTCTGGGATCAGATTAACCTCAGGCCCCACAGACCTGGAGTCTAAAACTCTCCTCCTGCCATTCTGACGCATAGGCAGCATCTCAGAGTAAATACACACAGAGGTTACCATTCTTCCCCCCAACCCCAGGCAAGCAGGGCTGGGCATAGGTGAGGTGGTGCATCTGACAACACAGACTGCTCCACACTGAACGCAGCCCAGGCCTGGCGCACCCCACAGGATCCAGGCACAGGCAAATGAAGATCCTCCCTGAACAATGTTTCTTACCCTCTGTTTCCATGAACTCCCACAATCCAGACCCCAGAACAGTTAAACACGAGGGCAAGAGAATCCACGAGCAAAGTCATGAATTTAATAGACAGGAAATGAAACAAATGAGAAGATACTATTTTTCAGCAGTAAACCATAAAATGGTTACTTTATACACTTAATGATCTTTAAAAAAAGCTTGAAAATATATGCATAAGACTGTTGAAATCTTTACTTAATATATAATAAACTGATCTTCTGTATACAAAGATAATTGAAAATGAATCTTGATGTGAATGGGATGGGAGGGTTGCGGGTGGGAGGGAAGTTATGGGGGAGAAAAAGCCACTGTAATCCAAAAGCTGTACTTTGGAAATTTATATTTATTAAATAAAAGTGAAAAAAAGAAAATATATGCATAGAGACTATAAAGAATTAAAAAGATAATTAAATATTAAAGTAGAACTTTCTGTAGACATTAGTTTTTCTTTCTTATTTATAAAATGGGAACAGATTTCATGTATTTCATTTATACAGCTTTAACAACATAATGATACTTCCTACCACCTACTCTCTCTCTCTTCTTTTGTTATTTTTTCTTTTAATTTTTATAATAACTTCAATGTTATTCATAATCACAAGCTTAACTTTCCACTAAATAAAGGATTCAACAAGTAGGAAGTAGAAAAACCACTGTTCCTAAAGAGTATAGACAAGGGCTATCAACAATAATAAAATCCCAAAATGTCAATTTTGCTCATACACATACCATTTCTTTTTGTACTCTATATATTAGTGACCACAAATCAGGGAAGCATATGATATTTGTCTTTTTGGGACTGGCTCATTTCATTAAGCATAATGGTCTTAAAATGTAGTAACTAAGATCAAAATCTCCAGATATGGGTTTATGGGTAGTTTGCATGCACTGAAGACAGGATCTGTCTCCCCTGCCCATGGTGTGCTCAGAAGCCTGGTAGCTGATGTCCCTCACTGTCTCTGCTCCCGCTCCTGTGTGTACACAGGTAAGGAAAGGAAGGAAGGAGCAGGAGGCTGGCGTGGAAGTAGAGTAGGGGGAGAAGGGCAGTGCCATAGGAGCAGAGGGGGAGAGAGAGAGAGCCAGAAAGAGAGGGGAGCACATGAAAATGACAAGGATGACCACTGGGAGAGTAAAATAGTACCACTGAGGATAAGCAGACACCCCTCCTCTGCCTGAAGAAAAATGGAATTGCAGGAAGAAATTAAAATATTCTCACATGGATTTCTTTCTAATATTCCAACAGGTCATGTATAGATTGTCTAACATAAGCTCAACCTCAACTCAAACTCCACTCAGAGGATTTCCAAATCAGTGGCAGGGGCAGGGTATCAGTCTCTCAATGCTTCTGTGCCCTAGGGTTGTTGTAACAAAGCACCTGTCGGGGTGGCCCAGAACATGAAGCATATTTGGGGGTTTTGTTGTTGCTGTTTTGTTTTTAGTGTATATTTATTTATAAAATGCAGAGTAACAGAGAGGGAGAGTCAGAGAGAGAGAGAGAGAGAGAGAGAGAGATCTTCCATACATTGGCTCAACTCCTCAAATTTCCATGAGGACCAAGGTAGGTCCAGACTGAAGCCAAGAGCCAGGGAAATGCCATCTGGGTTTCTCAGCTGAGAGCCACCGCCTGTTGCCTCCCAGGGTTGTACAGCAGCAGGAAACTGGATCAGAAGTGGAGCATGTGGGACTCCAGCCCAGGCATTCTGATGTGGGATGCATGGTGTCCCAGTGGTGGCTTAAACTTCTATGCTGCAATGCTTGCCATAAAACACTGAGCATGCTGTAATGACAAGGATAAAAATGAGTATAGCATTAGTGGACAGGTTCTGTCTGTGGATGGAAGGCACAACCCACACAGTGTATCAGTAGGATGATACCCATGTATAAATTGCTAGAGAAAGATTTGTCAAGGATAATCCCGAGATTGTTGTCCTGGATAACTGGAAGGGTGCAGTTGCCACTGATTGAAGTGAGGAAGACTATGGAAAGCATGGGTATGGAAAGGAAAATCAAGATTTCAGTTTGGAATATTTTACGTTCAAATTCAACTGAAGAGTGCTCAGTTGGATGTGAAGTCTGGGCATTAGAGCAAGATTCTGGACAAAGGATATGCATTTGGGTATCAGTAACATTTCCTCAGAGTTTAACCTTCTAGGGCTGGGTGAGATGCCTAGGATATGAGGGAAAGAAAAGACAGGGTCTGAAAACTGAGCCCTTTGACTCTATGACTTCAAGTGATGAGAAAGAAATCAAGAAAGAATGACTGACCATTTGCAAGTCAAATGAAGAAAGATTTGCAAGAAGTGTGATTAACTGTCACATGTTAATGACAGGTTATGAAAAAAGGAAAGATGAAGAATTGGTCATGGGCGTTGGCGTCAGTGAGATTATTGATAATGCTTACAACAACTTTGTGGACAGAGTTAGGGAATGAAAGCACAATCGAGGACACAGATTTGCCTGGATGCATGGATATTGGGATGCATGGAGGTGGGGGTTGTGGAAAATTTCTTCTGATATTTTATATCTCTCCATCAGATGAGAATGAATATTGGGAAGAAGACACATGAGACTTGAATAAAATTAGAGTAAGTATGAAATAGTTCATCAGTCATTTGCTGCCATCCAATATACCTTAAAATCCAATGGCCTTAAAGAAAGCAATGGTTGGGGCCAGTGTTGTGGCATAGCCGGTAAAGCTGCTGCCTGTAACAAAAGCATCACATGTGGGCACTGGTTCATGTCCCAGCTGCTTCATTCCGATCCAGCTCCCTCCTAATGGCCTGGGAAACCAGCAGAAGATGGCCTGGGTGCTTGGGCTCCTGCTACCCTGGTGGGAGACCCAGAAGAAGCTGCTGGATCCTGGCTTCAGCCTATTCTTTCCCTGGCCACTTCCGTCAACTGGGGTATAAACTAGCAGATGTAAGATCTCTCTTTGTCTTTCTCTCTCTGACTTTCAAATAAATAAATCTTTTTTAAAAAGCAAGCAAGCCATGGTTGATCCTGCCTTTGCTAACAAACCTTGTCTCTGTTTCACATGGAACCAGCTGGAGTGCTTGGTTGTAGCACAAGGGACACATTTTCAATATGCTTACTCTACAGTGATTCAGTGAGTATCGGAGCTGTCAGTGACCAGGAGTTCATCCAGGGTATGGAACATGACTTCAGCCCCCTTTGTGTGTTCTCTCCTGAGATTCAAGCCATAATGGCTGGATCCCAAGAGCAAGCATCCCAAGAAAAACTGAAGGAACCTGTACTGCCTCTATGGCTTACCCTTGTATGTCACATGGAATCACTTTGTAGACTATTTGTCTTAGCAGTCACGAAAGTCCACCCAGGCTCAAGGAAAGGAGACACAGTTCCCCCTAGTTGTACTGGAAGAGTGTAGAGTTAATGCTTCAAGAAGGGAATGTGACGGGGGGTATTGCTGCTGCCATCCTTGGGAAATGGCCTGTTATACACACTTCATCTGGAAGAGCTGGAGATTACTGGGCCTGAGAAATGATATGCAGGTACTGGGTGGTCATAGGAATCTCCTTGAGATTGGGTTTTGCTGTCCACATTAAGTTTTGAGAGTACTGGTTAATTCTAGAAAAGTTTAAAATTTTGGTAGGCTTCAGATTTTTCCAGGCAAAGTAGGAGTGATGAAACATGTTCACAGAAGACAGGGGAAGACACAAGCTCAAAACAGGGCAGCAAGCACACAAGGAGGCTGAGGAACTGGAACAAGGAATGAAGAGCAATGGAGCATACTCCCTGGAGAGAAAATTTGGGAGGTTCAGATTTTTGAGCTAGGGGGCAATATTGACTTGAGAGTAAGTTGTTTGAGAATGAAATTAAGCAGGGAGAAACACAGTTGATATTAACAGCATGCATATTGAATAATTTAAATAGAGAGGGGACAAGAAGATAAGAGGCCAAGATATTACAGCGATAATGGCTCACCTACACAGATACTGAAAACACCAACAAAACCACCACTACAGGCAAATGTTGCAATATTTAAATATTGAGGAGTAAGCCAGAAGCATGCAGGTGACTATTATTTGTTGGGGTCTTAAGCCTGAGGCTGGCCCCTGACCAGCAGGGAACAGTACAAGCATTCCCCGACAATGTGAACGGGAAAGGTGAGGTGGACAGGTCAAAAACACCGCAAGCACCCATGAGTTCTGTTGAAGCAGGAACTACTTTACTGAGGAAATGTACAGGCTTATAAAGCTTACGAAAGACATGTGCATTAGGGGAGCCAATCAGCGAAAAGGTCATGCAGGCGTGGGTGGACCATGCACAGGGGCATCTTAAGCAAAGTATAGGGATCATGCACTGTCCACGTATCCGGAACTAAAGCGGACCTATCCCTGCTGGTGGTCTGATCTTACGTGGCTTAACTGCAGCGGCCGCAGACACGCCCCTGGAACATCTGCCAGGCGCCATGTTGTAGTGGAGGTTTTAGGCAATGCCCAATAATTTTTTTTATATTATTTTTTTATTTAGTAAATATAAATTTCCAAAGTACAGTTTATGGATTACAATGGCTTCCTCCCCCTCATAATTTCCCTCCCACTCGCACCCCTCCCATCTCCCGCTCCCTCTCCCATTCACATCAAGATTCATTTTCAATTATCTTTATATACAGAAGATCGATTTAATATATATTAAGTAAAGATTTCATCAGTTTGCACCCACACAGAAACACAAAGTGTAAAATACTGTTTCAGTACTAGTTATAGCATTACTTCACATTGGACAACACACTAAGGACAGATCCCACATGAGAAGTAAGTACACAGTGACTCCTGTTGTTGACTTAACAATTTGACACTCTTGTTTATGGCGTCAGTAATCTCCCTAGGCTCTAGTCATAAGTTGCCAAGGCTATGGAAGCCTTTTGAGTTCGCTGACTTCGATCTTATCCTGACAGGGTCATAGTCAAAGTGGAAGTTCTCTCCTCCCTTCAGAGAAAGGTACCTCCTTCTTTGATGGCCCCGTTCTTTCCACTGGGATCTCACTCACAGAGATCTTTCATTTAGGTCATTTTTTTTCCAGAGTGTCTTGGCTTTCCATGCCTAAAATACTCTCATGAACGCCCAATAATTATTAACCCTTTTGCAAAACCAATGTTGGAGGCTTCCCCTAAATGGAGCAGAATCTGTAAAAACTGGATCCCAGTATGAGGTTTATCTCCAGCACTCACACCCTTAATCCATAGCTCTCCATGTACAATGGGACAAGATGTAATGTAACCCTAACCTTTCAAGGGAAGTTTTTAATCAAACTAGGGAAGGAATCATCTGGTCTGATCACTGGAATATGCTTTGTATTTCTGATTCCACACAGACAGATGTTTTCTCCAATCCATCATTTTGATGCCATGGCACCATATTTACACTCGAAAACACTGAATGGCAGGAAGAGGATCCTTGGATATTTACCAGACTATCCCACAGTGCTAACAAACTGTATTTCCTTGAAGCCAAATAAACTGATTTCATCATAGAAGGTCTGGATAAGCAAATGTATACTTGAATGTACATATGGGATGTGTGTACCTTATAGGTGCATTTATAGGCACCAAACATTATTTATCCATACACATGGGTTACAAAAGTTGACCTTGCTCAGGTATCCTCCATTGGAGCCAACAAGAGAGCAGGTTGACCCAGCAGGGACCTAAACATGGTCCTGCAGGCTCTGGGTACAGGCAGTGAAGTTCCAGGCTGTCTTCTACCCACACAATTCTGTGTCCTTATCTCAAGGAAGCCATCGTGCAATGGATTGCTTCAAATTTCTGTGTAGAGGCAGATACACAAAAGTAGTAAAAAGAAACTTACTTATTTTTATGTATCTGTCTATGAAATTCTATGTACATAAGTATTCTTCCTCATAATAGTTAATCTTTGAGAACCCTGCTGCTGTGTCTCCAATGCACATTTTTGAGAATGACAACTTTTTGATGAACATTATAAGAAGCAGGTCAACAGTACACCAAAAACACTGAAACCAGCTCACCTGGCAGAATATTACATTTTTCCTCCCAAGATTTTATAGAAATGCCAAGTCTGTTTGCCTGATGTTTCTCTGATGCTTGAAACCAAAGATTGCAAGGCTTTCAGTTTGCACCCGATTTTAGAGCATGTAATGTCAAGCAAATGTGATTTTACATGAGAGTCTCCAACCTTGTGTTTTATTTTATATTTGTCTTTTTGTGCCTAAAATAATTAGAAAGCATCTTGCTTTCTTCACACTAATCAGAACATGAAATATTACTTGGTGTTCCAAACGTGACCCATGGGGTTGCTTCACATGTCTCCACAAGACTCTTGGGAATTCTGCATAAATGTTGGAAAAACACATGCTGGCACTGTCATTAAAAAGGAAGAAAACAGATGGTTCTTTGGCTTGAATTTATGCAGGCAATTTTAGCGTTCAGGACAAGTTCTATTAAATAACAATTTTAATAGACTTCTGACAAACAGGGAAGTGTCCAGACATTTTATGTTTTTGAAAAATGAGTTCTAGCATTATCCCACTTTTTCCTACTCCCCTACTGTGAGTGAAAATATTCAACATTTTTAATCTTAAGATAGCAAAACCTGAAAAAGGTTTATTTTGCTCAGTCATGATGCATTAACTTCCAATCACCTTTGACTTGGGCAAACAACACAGTGCTGTGGTCAGGTGTTCATGTAAATTAGTTGGGTTCAAATCCTTAGTGACCACTCTGTGCTTCAGTGCCTCACTATCCAGCATGAAGGACAATAACACTATCTACACTGTGGGAAGACAGTATTTGGAAAATAGTGCCTTATACCCAAGAAGTACTCAATCAGACTTCATTATCACTTCAATATTTATTAGTTGGAGGCCAAGGCATGGGGCAAGACCAGATTTTCCCCAAGTTTATGGTTCCTTAATAATGTGGTTTAGATAAAATAGAAGACGACTTTAAGTTCATCTATTTGAATCGTCCCCAGTTGTATCTTCAAAAAGACAGTGTTTTGTTTCCAACTAAAAATAAATGAGTCCAATGTGAGATATTTGTCTATATTCCTATGGGAGAGTGGCCTTCGACTTTTTACTGTTGAACACTATATTTAGTTGAGCATCAAGTCTGTGATTATGACCCATCTATTATGAGCTGCTTCAGATTTCTTGGTATTTTCTTAGCACATCAGAGCTTGGAGACTGCCTTGGTTCAACATAATGTCAACGTTTGAGAGACAGAGAGGAGTAATAGGATTAATAATTTATTAATAGTGAATGAGGTGATGTTCTCATGGAATGACAATGACATGCTTTGTGAGTGCAGGTTAGAAATTAGGGATGCAATGGCTTTTTGTATCAAAACATGCTAAAAAAAACAGGAATGAGCTCTGTTTCTGTATTTTTATTACATGAAATAGAGGATTATCCTGAAAAACTATAGATGCTGTACACCAGGTGACTGTGACTGCCATGTGCTTCATGTGCTGTGACTAGGAGGATAGAGGGGATTGTACTGTAGCCAAAGGAGTGACTCTTCCTGGGTCTTTCCCATATTGGGGATGGAAAAAATCCCATGTCTACAGCTAATAAAAATCATCAAATTTTACAATTCATATTCCCCTTCTCTGAAGAACAGGGGGTTTTGGAGCTGTTATGAGTGACAGGCGTATTGAATTTGTGCACTGCATCAAGACTACTAAATGTGGAGCTCATACTCAAGTTTGATTCATCTTTTGTACTTTTTTTTTTTTCAAAAAATTTGGTCAATAATATTGTATGTGTCATATACAACAAGGGCATTTTTCAAATAGTCAACATTTTTGTGGTGACAGCACTCAAAATCCACTCTGCATTTTTCAAGAATACAATATATCATCATTAACCATAGTTACTCAGCTGTACTTACATTTTTTGAAATGGAAACATACAATCATGAATCTAGGCTTCACTATGTCTAAATCAGAGTTGCATTAGAAGATTTTACTGAAATGTTTAAACCCTAAATACCTTTTAAATATTATTATGCCTGCCAGAATTCTAGGGAGTGCTGTCAATAACTCTTTTATAAGCAAGATTCACAGATCCCTCACACTGCTCCCCTGTACACAAGAATTAAAATGGCACAAAAAATTTATATTGCTCAGAAACAAGGGGAGGGGAGTCTACATTTTGCTCATTGTGTAGTCCAAAGCATACATTTCAAATAATGATTCTAAAACCCAAAGTTGCTCCAAAAGTGAATTATAAATTCAGATAATAAAATAAGCAGGGATGGGTAGTCTGGCTAGCAGTTAAGATGACTACATCTCATATCAGAATGCATCGGGTCAATGACCAGCTCTGCTCCTGATTCCAGTCTCCTGCTAAGGCAGATCCTGGAAGGCAGTCAGGATGGCTCAAATAACTGGGTGCCCTCCACCCACACGGGAGAAATGAATTGAGTGCACAGCTTTCAGCTTCAGCCCAGCTCCACCTTGTATGTTGTGGGCATTTAGAGAATAAAATATCAGATGGAAAGTCTTTTTCTATTTGTTCTCTCTCAGATTAAAAAATAATAACAAATTTAAAATAAATAAGTTATGATGATGAATTTTCAGATGAAAATAAAATCTTATAAACACAGTTAATCACTACATTGTATATCACTCCATATTACAATGCTTCACAGTTTACAAAATACTCTCAATGACAATGTGATAGGAGCATTTCTTAAAATAGCTTAAATATAGGGTGAAGGTGCTGTGGTGTAGTAGGTTAAGCCTCCGCCTGCAGTACCAGCATTCCAGATGGCTGCTAGTTCCAGTCCCAGCTGTTTCACTTCCAATCCAGCTCCATGCTAATGGCCTACAAAATGAAGAGGAAGACGGCCCGAGTGTTTGGGCCCCTGCACCCACTTGGGAGACCTGGAAGAAGCTCCTGTCTCCTGGCTTTGGATTAGCCCAGCTCTGGCCATTGCAGCCATTTGGGGAGTGAACCAGTGGATGGAAGATTCTCTCTCTCTCTCTCCCTCTCTTTAACTCTGCCTTTCAAATAAATAAATAAATAATTTTAAAAAATAGCTTATATATGATTTTTAAAACAGATCATTAAGTGAAACTATTTTATGTAAAACTAACATCTTAAGCGATATAGCTAAAAATGTAGTAACAAAAACCAGTACAAAGTATAACAGTTGGAGCCAGCATAAGGGCAGACAACAATGGAAAAATGTTCAAAGTCTGAACTTATACCCATAAGGACCAGGTCAAAAAGTTCATAGAAAATGGAATTAAAAGATAAATCTATTTGGGTGCAAGAAAAAAAATACCAAACCTACGCTTAGTGTTTTCATAATATGCATTTTCCAAGAGGAGATCCCTCATATATGGCCATTTTTTTTACATTGGCTCCAGATCAATTCAATGGGAAAAGGAAAGTCTTTTCAACAAACGGTGCGGTAACAATTGGATAAAGAAAGAGAAATAAAAGAAAGGAAAGAAAAGGAAAAGAGGGAGGGAGGAGAAGAGAGGGAAGAAGTCAAAACTCCAACTAAAAGAAAATAAAGATACCAGACCAACAGTGGGCCTCAAAATCTGAGATAATATCCTTATGGTCTTGTGGTACACAAAGACTTCTTGGGATTCAAGCAGGACCATTCACGAAAGGAAAAAATGGAAGTGCTTGACACAGCAGTTAGCACGCATATTGGAGTATCTACATCCTATATCAGACTGCTGGGGTTCAAGTCCTAATTCTCCTCCAATTTCAGTTTCCTACTAACAGCAGGTCATGGATCAAGAACCTGAGGTGCCTGCCACCCACACGCAAGACCTGGATTGAACTCCAACCTCCTGGTTTCAGCCTGGATGGCCCAGCTCCAACTATTACAGGCTCTGGGGAATGAACCAGCAAATGGAAGATTTCTCTCTCTCACTTTCACTGTCTCTCTCTCTCTCTCTCTCTCTATATATATATATGCGTAGATATATGTTCATATTCACATATGTGTCTATATCTCTAACTCTGATATCTTATAGAAAATGATTAACCATTCTTAAAATAACTTAAATGTTTCTCTTCATGAATTCAAATTAAAATGTATTCCTTTATGAGTCAATAGAAAAGCCTCACTATTTTCAAATTAGAAAAAAATAAAACTGGAAACATTAAATAGGAGATAAACGATAGGGCTGGCACTGCGGCCCACTAGGCTAATCCTCTGCCTGCGGCGCCAGCACCCCGGGTTCTAGTCCCGGTCAGGGCACCAGATTCTGTCCCAGTTGCCCCTCTTCCAGGCCAGCTCTCTGCTGTGGCCCGGGAGTGCAGTGGAGGATGGCCCAAGTGCTTGGGCCCTGCACCTGCATGGAAGACCAGGAGAAGCACCTGGCTCCTGGTTTCAGATCGGTGCGGCGCACCAGCCACAGCAAGCCAGCCGTAGCGGCCATTTGGGGGGTGAACCAATGGCAAAGGAAGACCTTTCTCTCTCTCTCTCTCTCTCTCTCTCTCTCTCTCTCTGTCTAACTCTGTCAGAAAAAAAAAAAGTAGTGAACGATATTCCTTTGAATTTTAAAACATTTTTTTTTTAATTTAGATGCTACAAAAGAGAGCACTGTGGGAAAAAGGAGAGAAACCCAGTGCATAGAGGTTTAAAATGTTCACACATGAGGCAGTTATAATTAGGTTTAGCCCTAATGAAAAAGAAAAAGCCATGAAGAAAACATATGTCCCTGATCTAAAAGAACGTCAAATACGTAGGAAAATGTTTCAAATTGGTAAGAAGCTTAATACATAAAATTCATGATGACGGGATTTACATAAAAGGAAAAACAATAATTCAGTATGTATGGGAAAATACTATATTAACAAGATAAATTATAACTGAATTGAAGTTAAATTTTGGCTATTGGCAACAGTTTAAATCTATAAAAGTTCAAATGCCTACTGTTTACAGAGCTGTGGTGACTCTGGTTGTCTCAAATTTTGGAAAACAATGTTATAAAATCATACTAATAATTCAAAATATTAAGACTATACATATTAAGGAGTATCATAATTTGGTTAGTAGCTTCATATTCTATAATTTTAAAAGTGTTATTAAATATGAAAATACACTCAGAGATGGTTTCTTACTATTTCTAATATAATTTAAAAATAGAAATAAAATATTTATTCAATAATATGAAATACTGAAGGATCTTGTCTCTATTCAGGGGGATGCAATAATGACACTTAAAGTGATTGTTCAAAAAGTAATTTAGTTAAGAATTCATAATCATAAAATAACAATAGGCAAAATGTTTACTAAGACCAAGTCAGTAATGAAGTGTGCATTTTCTTCCCATAGCTAACACTACGTAAATGAAGGTTCTGTAAGGGTGGTCAAATTATGAAATGCCTTTTTTCTATTTTGTCTCATATCAAAATAAGAAAATCATAATAAAATTGTGTATACACAGCCCCAAATATCTATAATTAATAGGTTAGTTAAAATAATAATCTATTCAAGAGTCATATTATAGTTACCACAAATAATCACTATTAAATAGTTCTCTAATTAAAGCAATTTAGCAATGGAACAGAATAAAATGAGAGAGACAACATAATTACCAAGACCTTTAGAGAGAGAGAAAAAATTGAGAATCTTCCTTCTCTTCCTGCAAACTTGTGAATTTTAATCCTAATGTTTCCATGTGAGCTTATTTTTGTAAATGTGCTAAATAAATGCAGAGTTAAAATAAGCCACCTAAGTCTTTGCTTTAAGAAAATAGAACGAAACATCACTGATCTCTCTAGTAGTGCAAACATCTACTAATGTCCATACAATGGATCCAACATATCCAAGAGACAGAAAAACGGCAGGAGCTGAGAGAGGGATAGAACAAGAGAATATTGATCTATTGATTTACTACTCTTTTAAATGTAATGTAATAAAAATATATAAATGAGTGCTTCCACGTGTTTGTGAAAACGTAATTAAGAAATAAGCATATTTTGGTGCAAAAAATGAAATTAATGCATAGTTTCACCATAATGTGCATTTTCCATGTACTTTTTGAAGTACTCTCACAACCATCAATTCTGAGGGTTAATTCATAAGAGTTGATATCATTCAAGAGACTAAGTATAAAGCCAAAGTATTCCTACACAACATTTAAATTAATTCTTGGTATTTAACAATAAGTGGTAATTATGTAGTATTAGCACGTATAGTATTGACTAGATTTAAGGTTATTCTAAGAGGCAGCAGTCGAAGCCCAGCCTGTCCTATGCTTGGTCCCTCCAGAAGTGTTTCTTCAGTCTCTGCTCACACCAATCCACTGACACACACATTCTTACACACATTTCAGAGCTGGCTATTTGTCCAACAATACAATAAAGGAAAAACACCTAAGGATTCACACTTGAGGACTAGCAAATTTTTCACCACACCATGAAAGATTTTATTACTGAGATAATATACAATCTTCAAAATGCAAGAAATTATTGGTTTACTAAAATCTTCAATGTTAAGGTATACTATATTTTGAAAATAAGGCATAATATTTCCACTTACTTAACTCATCAACTCAACAGAAGAGCAGATAAGGATATCTGTAAAAGATATTCCTTCTTTGTAATGTGAATGGGTATTTAAGAGAATAGCACAAACACTGCTGTCTGTGTCTTTTTTTTTTTTTTTTTTTGACAGGCAGAATGGACAGGGAGAGAGAGAGAGAGACAGAGAGAAAGGTCTTCCTTTTGCAGTTGGTTCACCCTCCAATGGCCGCCACGGCCGGCGCACCACGCTGATCCGATGGCAGGAGCTAGGTACTTCTCCTGGTCTCCCATGGGGTGCAGGGCCCAAGCACTTGGGCCATCCTCCACTGCACTCCCTGGCCACAGCAGAGAGCTGGACTGGAAGAGGGGCAACCGGGACAGAATCTGGCACCCCGACCGGGACTAGAACACAGTGTGTCGGCGCCGCAAGACGGAGGATTAGCCTAGTGAGTCACGGCGCCGGCCTGAGAGAAGTCTTAATTTTATTTCATGAGGGGTGAAGGCAGATTTCTTCCACGAGAGAAGGATAATAATGCATGTATATGTGAGAACAGAAAACCGTAAGAAATACAAATTTGAGTAGGAGATTCACGAGCAGAGGTAGCTTGGAGAAGAAAGAAATGAATGTCAAAACTCATTGCATGTTTTCCAGTAAACAGACTGTGTTATTTCATTAGGTAATATAAGCAAATAATGCTCTATAGCAATCATACTTGAATCTTTTAGCAGAGGACAGCGAAAAATGTGAAAAAGGCACACTGCATGCAATGAAGTGCCATCATTATCCTAAACAACATTATTCAAATCACAACACTGAAACAGACAAATGCAGCGCAAATTCTCCTGACATTTAACTGCGCTCATTCTGAACACTTTTGTGGGATCTTCTGGTGCATGTACGAAGAAGCGTACTTCAAAAAGTTTGTGGAAAATAGAATTGAAAGATGAGTTTAGTGTGACGAAAAGCTTTGGGAATTCATTCATAGCTTTTCATGATATGTAGTCCATGAATGCTTTTCACATCCCTTTGTATTTTATAGTGTATGGGTGTGTGTCTATAGAATCCAGGCTTATAAAGGACAGACGTTTTGTTTTCTTTTTGCAAACTTTTTACAATGGCTTGTTAAAATAAGTGTGTGTGGATACTTTTGATGCACAGAAACAAAACCCAACAATTCTAGTTGCACTAAGGATTACAGAGAAGAGAGGGAAGCTCATTTCCACTGCTACAATTTTTTAAAAGAAAAAATATGCAAATTCAATTTGAAACCATCAGAGACCTATGGTCATAAGACACACAACTAGCCCCGAGTTTTAGGAGATCCGTGATCCAACAGGGACAGCTGACAGCAGCACTGGCCTCCCTGGGGCAGGCACAGCCCAACTTGGTATAGAAGAGTTCAGCTGAACATAGACTGGCTGAAGTGCCCCTCCCCACCCACTACAATGCTGATGGCTGTCTTCCGTCCAGTCTATAGGCTGAGGCTTGGAGTGGAACCCGTGTTTAGGAGAAGTAGAGCGAGGGAAGCCGTTTAAGTCAGGGAAAAGAAGTTAGACAAGAATGCTCTTGCCATCAGCTGACCTGGGTCTGATCCCAGGGAACCTATGGCAGTTGGCTTACTCCCTGAGGTGGTTCTGCAAGGTTTGGTTCACTAACATGACCTCTGACTTTGACTGACTTTGTGTACTGAGTTTTCCTTTTACCTGACTGGCTGTCTGAGGGAGGGCGTGGCTGCAGAACTGCCTGGGCAACGTGATACCTCCTTAGCTCATACGTTGTGCCTGACAATCAGCAGGTTCTGAATAAATATTTGTTAAATATTACTAATTATCCATCTAGATAGATGTCCCACCAGTTACTCATGTTCAACACAGTCTGAACCGAATTCAGCTTTCTCTCTCTCAATTCCTCTTTCTACACCCACTTATCCTATCTTAATCTTATTATTATCCACCCAGACACAGAAGCAAGAGATTTCTAAGTCAAATTTACTTCTTACTTGGTTTTATTCACTCATAAATAATTCATTAATTCTACAAATATTGCTGTTAGAGACTAAAATAAGTGCTGGTGGCACAGAGTCATATAAAACACAGCCTCTGCTTTCAAAGATAATTGTATGGAGCCGGGAGAAGAGACAAGTAAATCAAGATTTATCAGACGATGCGGAAAGTGCAACGGCAAGACAAGGATGGGGCGTTGGGAGAGGGGCTAGAGAGAGAGGCAAGTGCTCAGAGAAAGGATGCTGATCAGAGCTCCAGCAAATGAGTGGGAGGCAGCCGGGGGAAAGGCAGGAGGGCACAGAGGAGACAGCACCTGCAAAGGCAGTGAGGACCTGGTGGCAAGTGCACCCTTCTGGCATGAGACTGGTCCACAGTTGTGGGGAGCAACTCGGACTGGACTAAGTTACTGGAATTAAGACTTATTCTATGCATCTGCTCTCCCACAATATGGCGCTGGGAGAGGAGAAAACAGCTTCTACGCAGCTGCCTCCAGTTCAGCCAATAAACTGTAGGACTTGCTCCTGATTGGAGGAGAGCAGCATACTCGGCGTGTGGGCAGCCGAGTTGGGATTGGCAGAGGAGGACTATAAAGGAGGAGAGAGACGGCATGCACCAGGAACATCTAAGGGGAACATCTGAGGGAACACCTGTGCAGCCCCTGAGAGAGCCGGCCGGTGGTGTGCCGCTCCCCCGAGGAAGTGGGGAAGGTGGCAGGGGGAACCGCCCTTCCACGGAGGTGGAAGGGATAGTAGCCAACCCGGGAAGAACCAGCAGCAAACCCGGGGAGGGCCGAGCAGACGAAAGAACAGCGCAGGGTCCTGTGTCGTTCCTCCACGAAGACGGGGAGCGACACACAGTGGCCCCGTGGGCACTGAACATCAACAGAGGCCAGGCAAGGCCAGCAGCAAAGTCATCCAACCCCAGGAGGATGAACAAAGCAGTCATCCTCCAATCTTGCAGAATGTGCAGGTCACTCTGTCTAATCCAGGAAGCTCTGTGCAGTAGTTCAGGATTTTACTCAGGGTTTAATTGTGTGTGTGTGTGTATTTGTTTGCATATATGTGGTATAAAGATTGTAATTTTTTTTTATTTTGTCACAGGAATCTACTGAAAAATCCTGTCATTTTTTGAAGGGGAATGGTTTACATATACTATGTTTATGGAAATTCTCTTTCTTCTGAGATGACTTAAGATGGAAATATCTAATTTGTTCTAAGCACTGAGGCTTGAGAAGCAAATAGGAACCCGTCCTTGCTGGGGGGCCCCACAATCTATAAATGATGGAAGCTTGTGTGATATAATGTGGCATTAGCATAGAGATGTGGCCAGGCATTGGCAAGAAGATAGAAGAAGAGAAGGCTAGTAGCCTGACAACCATTCTACTGGACACAGCATCAGGGTGGGTGACCACAGCATCTCTTAGTACTCAGAAGTACCCCTCTGGTAACTCATTTAAGAATCAGTTGCAGGGTCGGCACTGTGGTACTGCAGGTTAACACCCTGGCCTGAAGCACTGGCATCCCATAAGGGTGCCAGTGCGAGACCCTGCTGCTCTGCTTCTGATCCAGCTCTCTGCTGTGGCCTGGGAAAGCGGTGGAAGACGGCCCAAGTGCTTGGGCCCTGCACCCTCCTGGGAGACCCAGAAGAAGCTCCTGGCTCCTGGCTTCGAATCAGCTCAGCTCCAGCCATTGCGGCCAATTGGGGAGTGAACCAGCAGATGGAAGACCTCTCTCTCTGTGTGTGTAACTCTGACTTTGAAATAAATAAATAAGTCTTAGGGGCCGGCGCCACGGCTCACTAGGCTAATCCTCCGCCTAGCGGCGCCGGCACACCGGGTTCTAGTCCCGGTCGGGGCGCCGGATTCTGTCCCGGTTGGCCCTCTTCCCGGCCAGCTCTCTGCTGTGGCCAGGGAGTGCAGTGGAGGATGGCCCAAGTGCTTGGGCCCTGCACCCCATGGGAGACCAGGAATAGTACCTGGCTCCTGCCATCGGATCAGCGCGGTGCGCCGGCCGCAGAGGCCATTGGAGGGTGAACCAATGGCAAAGGAAGACCTTTCTCTCTGTCTCTCTCTCTCACTGTCCACCCTGCCTGTCAAAAAAAAAAATCAAATAAATAAATAAGTCTTAAAAAAAAAGAATCTGTTGCAGATTGATGGATTGATGGCAAGCTCCTTTATAGACAATGAATTCTTTCTTATATTTTGCTCAAATCAAAATGTTTTTCTTAAAAACAGTTTGAACTTAACATTTCATTGATGTGAACATTTAAATGGTATGAACATTCCTTGACTAAACACAAAGAAAAAGATCTTTTGATTATAAATTCATACCTTATAGACTTGAACTATAGTCTCATTGTATGAGATAGTTGTGGATTATAAAATTCTCCTTATAGTAATTAGGTAAAGTTATAAATTATACATAATAAATTGTTCTGTCAAAATCCTTTAAGGGCCTGCGCTGTGGCACAGTGGTTAAAACCCTAGCGTGTAGTGCCGGCATCCCATATGGGCACCAGTTCGCATCCCGGCTGCTCCACTTCTGACCCAGCTCTCTGGTATGGCCTGGGAAAGCAGCGGAAGATGGCCCAAGTCTTTGGGTCCCTGCACCTACTTGGGGGACACAGAGGAGGCTCCTGGTTCCTGGCTTCTGGCTTCAGATCACCTCAGCTCTGGCTGTTGTGGTCATCTAGGGAGTAAACCAGCGAATGGAAAATCTCTTTCTCTCTGCCTCCACCTCTCTCTGCAACTCTGTCTTCAAATAAATAAAATAAATCTTTAAAAAAAAATCTTTGAAAGGGTAACATTTGAGTACATGCTTTCTACATTATTAGTGCATTTATTGTCTTAAAATTAGAATTATAAATAGACCTCATTTACATGTTATTAACATCTTTACATGGTTGCAATAAGATTTTCCACAAAATTACATTAATTTTGAATAATAATTTGTAAAATATAATTATTTATGTTTCTTCAATAGTTTCCAAAAACTATTACACATTGGGCACGTAGATAATTTTGGAGGTCAAAAGCAATTGATGGGGCCGGCACTGTGGCATAGCAGGTAAAGCCACTGCCTGCAGTGCCAGCATCCCGTATAGGCACTGGTTCAAATCCCAGTTGCTCTACTTCTGATCCAGCTCTCTGCTATGGCTTAGGAAAGCAGTAGAAGAGGGCCTAGGTCCTTGGGCCCCTGCACCCACGTGGGAGACCTGGAAGAAGCTCCTGGCTCCTGGCTTTGGATTGACACAGCTCTGGCTGTTGCAGCCATCTGGGGAATGAACCAGCGGGTAGAAGATTCTCTCTCTCTCTCTCTCTCTCTCTCTCTCTCTCTGCCTCTGCTTCTCTGTAACTCTGCCTTACAAATAAATAAATAAATTTTTAAAAAATCAATATGCACTGTTGCATTTAAATGTTAGTTCAAAACAAAACAATCCTTTAAAAAACATACAAATGACCAACAGTACATGGAAAAGATGCTCAACATCATTAGTCATTAGTTTAATGTAACTCAAAATCATAAAGCGCTATCATTTCACACCTACTAGTATAGCTCTCATAATAGACACGGGCTGTCAGTATTGGTGATGATGTGGGAAAACTGGAATCATCGCAGAAGCACATTTTACTCCTTTGCAAAACGTTAACATTCCACACACTTTCTTCTTCCTTCCATATTTCTTATTTATTTATTTATCTATTTTGACAGGCAGAGTTAGACAGTGAGAGAGAGAGACAGAGAGAAAGGTCTTCTTTCCGTTGGTTCACCCCCAAATGGCTGCTACAGCCGGCACACTGCACCAATCCAAAGCCAGAAGCCAGGTGCTTCTCCTGGTCTCCCATGCGGGTGCAGGGCCCAAGGACCTGGGCCACCCTCCACTGCACTCCCGGGCCACAGCATTCAGTATTTCTTTGCATTGCTTTATTGACCTGTAAAACTTTGCTTAAATGCACTAATTTACAACATTGTGAAACTACTAATGAACTTTGGGCAATTTTTTTTCCTGAAAATCCAACATTTTCCTCCCCGTAACTCCACCATTCAATATTACCTATTCTTACTGATTCTCCTGGCTGAGGTGGCCAAAGAAATTCACCACTCAGACCATCGATCACCAGTCTCCTGTGGGGAACATCACTGACCCTAAGAATTGACACCAGCTGTCTGCGCCGTGACTCCTTTGGGTTGTAACAAGGAATGAGCAGTGGAGATTCTGGTACATGACCATCTGAGTGCCCACCTGACACGGACTTCTCCATGCAGAAACCATTGCCAGGAGGCACCACACTAGCCTGTAAAACTTCCCCAGAGTAACCCAGTGTGGTCTTTCCACCCCATCTGTTCTTCCTCCACTTTCTGATACACATCATTGTCTGAAGACTTTGGCAGCCTGTTCCCGAGTCTTCTCCCTTTATTCTCCACATGCATTTCCCCTAATAATTTTTTGCCACTTTAATCCTCTCAGTACCCAAAGTGCTGCACTACGACATACTGGATCTTTGTCATTTATTAAATCTAATTGTCACAAGTATCTATCACTACCCACAGTTTACATTGGTAAAACTCCCTCCACCTTCAAGTTGTGTGAAGAGCCCGAATTTGAACTTCATTCTGTGTGGTTCCAACTTTTTTATGTATAACACTGTGTGCATAGACTAACACGATCCCTTTCAGGATGTATGGAGACTTAACCATATTTAGGAAAATTTGAAATATGGTGCTTGTTATTACAAAGGGACTTTTAAAAGTTCATGGAAAAGTAGAATGAAAAGATTAATTTATTTGTGATGTCGAAGTCTTAAAATCCAGGGCCAGCACTCTGGCGAAGTAGGTTAAGCCTCCACCTGTGATGCTGGCATTCCCACATGGGCGCCAGTTTGAGTCCCGGCTGCTCCACTTCCAATCCAGCTCCCAACTAATGTGTCTGGGGAAGTAGTGGAAGATGGCGCAAGTGCTTGGGCCCCTGCACCCATGTGAAAGACCAGAAGAAGCTCCTGGCTTCAGATGGGCCCAGCTCCACTGCTGTGGCCATTTGGGGAGTGAACCAGCAGATGGAAGATCTGTGTGTGTGTGTGTGTGTGTGTGTCCCTCTGTCTGTCTGTATCTCTGCCTCTCAAATTAATAAATAAATCTTTAAAAACAAAGTTTTAAAATACATGCACAGTTGTTCAGAACATACATTTTCCAGGAACTTTCTGAAGACCCGTTAGATATCACCACAAATGAAGTCCTATCCTAATTCTAATTCGATTAACTACATATGGATGATCCATATTAATCTTAACTATTTGCATAATTACAATAATGAGGTTTTTTAGAAGCATAGAAATGTGAACAGTTCCACAATGCACCAATATCTTCTACATACCCTCTACAAATATTTTTAAATCCTTGCTGTATCACTGCTTAGCGATTTCCAATTTTATCTAATTTGTCACAAGTCTAAAATTTTACTAAGACATTTTGATACCCAAGCAAGGTGGAGAGACTTGTAACAACAACCCAAAATCTTAAAGTTAAATCCTGACTGAAAAAGGCTTTGAAATACAAAAGACAAAATTCTGATATTAGGAAGCAAAGAAACTCTGTCAATGTATTTTATGATCAAGAAGTGACATTTTTAATACCTAGATTCTGCAGTATAAGAACAGAACATGTCGCTCCCCCTCTTCGTGGAGGAACGACACAGGACCCTGCGCTGTTCTTTCGTCTGCTCGGCCCTCCCCGGGTTTGCTGCTGGTTCTTCCCGGGTTGGCTACTATCCCTTCCACCTCCGTGGAAGGGCAGTTCCCCCTGGCCACATTCCCCACTTCCGCAGGGGAGCGGCACACCGCCGGCCGGCTCTTCTCGGGGGCTGCACAGGTGTTCCTTCAGCTAGATGTTCCCCTTAGATGTTCCTGGTGCATGCCGTCTCTCTCCTCCTTTATAGTCCTCCTCCGCCAATCCCAACTCGGCTGCCCACACGCCGAGTACGCTGCTCTCCAATCAGGAGCAAGTCCTACAGTTTATTAGCTGAACTGGAGGCAGCTGTGCGGAAGCTGTTTACTTCTCTCCCAGCGCCATATTGTGGGAGAGCAGATGCATAGAATAAGTCTTAATTCCAGTAACTCAGTCTAGTCCGGGCTGCTCCCCACAGAACAAATTTTCCATCTTTTAAAATATGGAAAATGTCTTAAATGCTGAACAGTGGCATCCTGGCCTCCAAATCTTAACTGAGCTGCTGTCAGTTCCCCAAAAGCCAAACTCTTAACAAATGAGCAGACTGAGCTTCCCCAAGTGTGAGGCCTAGGATGCGTGCTTAGCTCGTTCTTTTATAAATGAGACACTGCTCTCTTTGCCATAAAAATGTTCACAAGCCACATTAACGTGCACTCTGTTTAAGAATGTTAATGCCTTAAAAAAATCTTGAGCCACTAGCATAATCAGAATTCATGTTTCGGCATCTTGCCGGGGGAAAAACTGTGCCCCTGTATTAGTAACAGTTATATAAGACTTTTATTATGTAAGGCAAAAAATGTAAAACCCGAACTAAAATGGAAAGGAGGAATTGAAGCACGGTTAGAAAATACGATTGCTCAGGAAGAATACTAATTGAAGTATGATCACTCAAAGCAGAGAACACTTGCTTTGAATTGTGTATATAAAACATTTTCCATTGATTCAACTTAATAAAAGATAAGCTCTCCTTTACAAAAAAAATTATTATTCAGTACCAACCAAGTACACATGAGGTTACTGATCAAGACATTAGTGTTAACATCTTATGGTATCCTATCCTTCATTAGAATCACTCTCACCATGACTTCCTTAGCCTTCAGAGGGCAATTAGTGGTCATCTTTCTACTTTGGTTGAGATAGCAGTGGGGATGTCATTGTTCTAGGCTGATAGTTATAGCCATATTAGTTGTTCAAACAGGCAGTTTTTCTGTCTCTAAATTTAATAATCTTCGCATGTAAAAATAACAAAACTGGACTACTTATTCCAGCTATTTGATAAACATTACTTGTGCACTATTAGCAAATATTCACTGCAGCACTTAGGAATGAAACAACATTATGTCTGCAACTCATTCTGAAATGGTTGAGAGAAAAGTTAAAGAAATATAGTAAAATATTAATATTGGAAGATTATGAGTAAAGAATACCAAGAAATTCTTTGCTCTATTCTTGTCCATTGCCTGTTTTGCTTTAATTACATAATTACTTGTTTACAAGATGACAGAAAATATTGTGCTGGGGACAACACTTATTGCTTATAGTCAACAATAATAACTTTTTCCTGATGATTAAGAAAGTGACCAAATGGTATAAGACCCTGCCTCTGAGTTAGTAAGAATACTAATAGTCACTGTCCAGAAAAGCAACAAATAGTGTGAAAAGAGAAATAGCATGTTTATTAAAGACTTCTCAATTATAAAGCATTTTTGATTATCAGGATCCTTGTTTTAATTAACAGTAATATCTATAATGAGAAATGCATTATTTACTATGCATTAATATTCCAACAATTATGAGTAGAATCAAGCAATCCTACCAATCCTTCTATGAAACACTTGATTCTAAGCCTTCTGTTCAGATGAGGATGTTGAATGTTAAAGAAGCTAAGCAACGTTCTCAAGGTCACAGACGTTCAACAGTGAGCACAGTTGTACTTTTCCTCCAGTTCTGAGTTCCATACAGCATTATTATTATTAGAATGTGTTTGGCAAAGGAAGTGGATTCTCAGCCTATAAGATGCAGTTAAAGGAACTAGAAACATGTAGCCTTGATAAGAGAAGGCTCACTGGTCACAATATCTGTCATGCACTCATCCATGGAGTGATTGACAGGGATTTGATAAGCATCACTTATATCGTTGAAAACTATTCAAAGATCCCTGAGTTTCTGTTGGCCAAAAGACAGTGTTGATAACTAGGATCCAGCTTCCTTACTATCAGAGCAAGAAGTTGCAATTCAGCAAGAAGCAGGAGGCTAGACTGAACATCACACTATCGAATTAGCATCAGAGACACCAACATGAACTGAAGTTCGTTTTTCCACGTAGATGTGATAAATGCAGAAATAATTACGCATATATCTGTATGTATAAACTTAGGATACATGCATATGTATTTTTACACTGTCCACTCAGAGAGCCTAGAAGTAAAGATGTCTTGGATTCTAAATAGAAGTCTCGATTAAAGGAACCTTAGAAAAAAAGACTGACTCTAGGGGTACAGCAGGGCACACATATGAAGATCCTGGAGCTTCTTGTAGTCCTGTGAAGTGAGAAAAGGCTCAAAACTAACCAAAGGCAATGATACGGATAGACGCAGAAAGCATCAGGAGTCAACCTGAATGAGCTTCCAGGGGACAAAGTTGGAACAATTTAAGCAACAAAATGAATGGTGTAGAATGGCTTATACACCAAAGTATAAAAATAAAATATTGCATTTATACCACTGTAAGCAAATAGATAAAAAAAAAAAAAGGACAACACTTTCTTATGCAAGAACTGTAAATAAAGTGCATGGGTACTAACTGTTCGAGAGGCAGAACTTAATTCCCCTTCTATGAGTGCTTATTTACAGAAATAAAAAGAAAGGAAGAAAGGATGAAAAAGGAAGGAAATAAGGGAGAGAGGAAAAAGGAAAACAAAACAAAAATCATTTATATGCTGGCTGTTTTATATATTATTATGCAGTTTTTTTTAATTTAATGTCAGTGTACTTCATCACTCAACAACATGGCACAGAAAACTCAAACAATGTGGCTACTTCCTACTTTACATTCCATTTTACTCACTGTTCAAATTGAACCCTTAAGCCATCCAGAAAATCTGAATGTGAACCCAGAAACCAAGAATAAGATGGCATATAAGCTCTGAAAAAATCATTTCTTCATTATTTTATAAAGATTTATTTATGAGAGAGAGAGGACAATATACTTATCTTCTATCCTTTGGTTCACTTCCCAGATGGCCACAAAAGCTGGGGTGGTCCAGGTTAAAGTCAGGAGCCTGGAAATCCATAGGAGTCTGTCATATGGGTGGTAAGGGCCCATGCATTTGAGCCATATTCCACTGCTTTTCCAAGCACGTTAGTGGAAACCTGGATCAGAAGCAGAGCAGGTGGGACTCCAGTGGGCACTCAGATATGGAATGCCTGTGTTGCAAGCAACCACTTATCCTACTGTGCCACAATGCCAACTCTAAAACTTGTTTAAGAGCAAAATACAATTTTGTTTGCCAGAGGGGGATGAAAACATAGGCAGATAAGTGACGATGGAGAGAAACTTCAATGCCAAGTCATTTGAATGTCAATGGAAATGTTTTTCATTTACAGTGGCAATTTGTACTTGGCAGAAATTATGATTAATCATTACTTGAGTTTCAGAAGATGCCAGGGCATTGAGTTTTCATATTAACAATGCATATGTTGCATTTTCAAACCACAGAGCATGTGTTATGGGGCTGGATAGTTGGTATAAAGAGATGATCCAGTGAAAAAATGTCATTTTAACTGGTTCATTGATTTCCTTAATTTGAATTGAAATTATGTTCTAAATCTATTTCAAAATAGTTGGTCATTTGCAAATGTTCACTGGGGTGTGTTGTAACAGATAAGTCCCCAAGATGCAGAAGAAATCAAAGGTTTATGTTCAGATTTAGTGAAGAAATTGGCATTTTAAGTTCAAGGTGTTTAGCAAAGAGAGTTAAGGATGCTTGGCATAGTGAGCTAAGAGGCACGACTTGTAAAGATGATGGAATGACTAAGAAGTAATGAGGATATGACCAATTAATACATCCAATGTTGTTATTTCAGTGAACCTGGGCATAAAGTTGCAAATATACACTGATACACTATTCTATTCTCTAATTCCAAGCAAATTATTTTTCTATTTTGTGCCATAGTGCACAAAGACAATAAAATGTTGTTTTAATCCTAGTCATTTCTTTCTGCATTAGGGTTACCAATCCAGGCTGCTCAAGTATTTTTAAACTAATATGCTTACATATTTTGCCATGCATAATTGACTGCCTATTCCCAAAGTGATACCTATTTGTTAATTATGACTTTAAAAAACCTACATGACAGACATTTGCTCTCTTAATGATTCTAAGCTGATAATTTGAACTCCTGTGTTTTTGCATTAGTTCTCCATATATAATACTGTGAAAACAAATTTAAATTAGCCGAAGCATCAACCAGAGACTTGCTATGCTTTTGTTCTATACTTTTGAGGTGTGTAAACTCATTCAATTTCCTTAAACATTAGTCTTTAGATATGGTGAAGCTTGGGGTCTGCACTCTATGTGCATACAACCTTGCAAACAGCACCATCTGACTCGGAACATTCTGGCTCCACCTACTGATCTCACCATCCCCAGCCCGTACGATGTGAGTTGGGAGAAGATGCAAAGCCAGAATCACAGGGAAGCTCTCACAATACTGAAGTGTTGATGCAGGGTTCCCTTTACAAAATGTGTGGGATGCATGTGATAACAGTTTTCATTCTGTTTGCACTCTCAGTGCAGTCACAGACTTTGTGAACAGAGGCTCTGCACATTGTTCAGGTTTGTACACTGCACCTGATGAAATGGCTTGTGCAAAGTGACTGTGTTTCCATAGCTGAGTTTAGCAGAAAACAAAAAGAAACACGCAAAAGACACCCTTAGGCAACCTTTCCCGCAGTCTAACATCAAATCTTGACAGAGTCTTAATGGAGTTCGGAAGGTCTTACACATTTTCAACATACATATCACACCAATTAAGTGAGCTGTAAATTCTGCCCAATGATGGCCTTGATCAGGGACTAGGAATGGTACCCAGAAATACATATGACAAAGGGCATCCCGGATGGCAAATGATTTGTTGTAAACCAGTGGCAAAATAAGCCAGAAGTAACTGCTGTAGCTTCGTCAACTGGTGAGGGCTAATTCATTCTGTGGCATCACCTTCTTTCAAGAGGTTATTTTTTCCACTTGAGGGTCTCATTCCACGTGATATCACATCTCTCATGAGGTTGTGCTATGTTTTATTGTTTCTAAAATGAGAAAACACTTAACCACTCCTGAAGTAAAAGAATAAACTTCTCATGTTCTCACATTTCGGTCATGTTAGCCATCATTTTGGAGACATCTCATGCTTTCCTCTCTTAAATGTGGTGAATTAAAAGTCTATTTTTTATGTCTTTATACTTAACATACACTTCTTTTTTTTTTTTTTTTTTTTTTTTTTTTTTTTTTTTTTGACAGGCAGAGTGGACAGTGAGAGAGAGAGACAGAGAGAAAGGTCTTCCTTTGCCGTTCGTTCACCCTCCAATGGCCGCCGCGGCCGGCGCGCTGCGGCCGGCGCACCGCGCTGATCCGATGGCAGGAGCCAGGAGCCAGGTGCTTTTCCTGGTCTCCCATGGGGTGCAGGGCCCAAGCACCTGGGCCATCCTCCACTGCACTCCCTGGCCACAGCAGAGAGCTGGCCTGGAAGAGGAGCAACCGGGACAGAATCCGGCGCCCCGACCGGGACTAGAACCCGGTGTGCCGGCGCCGCAAGGCGGAGGATTAGCCTAGTGAGCCGCGGCGCCGGCCCTTAACATACACTTCTAATTTAAATATTTCCCATTCATTTGAAGCTGGAGAAAGGCATTTTTTGCTTACACAGGATTCCTGCAATTCACTGTGCGTTTATAACATGGTGTTCAGATGTTCCCTTGATTTTCTTTGTTGTTGTTATTAATGATATACTGGAATGTTCATGCACACAGGGTTCTAAGAAGTATAAATGTCATGTGTGTGGTACATAGTGAGACTATATAGGGACAGCCACTTCTACAAGTGGTAGTGAGCATATTGACATCTTCCTATGATTATGTTAATAGCATAAACTTTTCAGCTATTTTTCTTCATTAATAAAACTTAAAACAATCAGAATATTGGGTTCAGCATTGTAACATAGCGCTGAAACCTGCCTGCAACTCTAGCATCCCATATGGGTGCCAGTTCATGTCCTGAATGCTCCACCTCCCATCCAGCTTCCTGCTAGTGGCCTGGGAAAAGCAGCACAAGATGGCCAAAGTGCTTGGGTCACTGCCACCCACGGGAGAGACTCAGACAGAGCTGCTGGCTTCTACTTGGCTCAGCTCTGTCTGTCCTGGCCAAGTGGGGCATAAGCCAACACATAGAAGAGCTCTCTTTCTCTGTCTTTTGCTCTCTCTCTCTGTAACTCTGACTTTCAAGTAAATAAATAAACCTTTAATTAAAAGAAAGACACTCCAAATATAGATTGAGATGTCAAATAGAGAAGCGCAATGACCACAGCAAAGTCAGGTGATAAGAGTAAAGCAGAATTCTATCCTCAAATCTAATTTTTAAAGCTATCAAAAGAAGAGTGGGCTGAACAAATTTTAGGAGGTAAAACTGAAAATCAAGGACTGGAAGCAGTGTTATTAAAGCTGTTTTGATTTCCTGTGCTAGGACGCTTCTCATTTTAGGTGACATGAATCCAACAGAAATTCACGTGTGCAAAGAAAATACATTCCTTTGCATGCAGCTGCACAGTCCTGGAACTCAGCTGTGCCCAGAGGCTGACAGTCTCACTCCCTGGCAGGCTGCTGGCCAGAATAGAGAAAAGAAGTTTCTGCTTGTATCATCCTTCCAGCTAACAAGCCTGGAGAAACCAGTATCAGAGCCCACTGGGCTGTTCCAGAAGACCCTATAGCATTCTGACTGCTTGGGTCATTAACAATTTGCTGGCAAATTACTGTATACCTGGTGGATAAGGGATTTCTGTGAACTTCTCCCAGTGACGCCCAACTCTAGTGCAAGAGTGAGAACTTCCAAAGCCACACGAAGTGAACGCCACACAGAGACTGTTCCTTATCAGACAGAGTCTTGAGTTGGCAGGAGACACATCCTGTGGCTTCCCTGACCTGCAGCCACCACTGCCCACTGCACGGTTCTCACCTCTGAGCAGGCGGCAGGATGCTATCTGCCAGAGCACACAGAGCCTTTGGCACAGACCCTGGAGGAACAGCGCCACAGAGAGCAGGCGCACTACATGATGGTCCAGCCCTTTGTTGCCGCAATGGGAACTAATCCCTGCTCCCATCTGCAGTGTTATTGGCTGCATCTGTTTATTTATTATTATTATTTATACAAATTTCTGTCATTCTGATGCCAGCTTCAAGATTCAGTCTCAGTCCTCTCTGTCCTAGGGTCTCACCAGGAAACATTAGAGTTTCTCGTAAATACTGCATGTTTTGGCAACTTCTTGCATTGTTAATTGTTTTGAATTTTCTCATCTACAAATAGTCATTTGAGTGTCTTGGAGATAGGGGTGATAATGGGATTTTAAGAGGGGCTGATTTTAAGTTTTACAGCACTTTCAATGCCTAACAGTAGCACAAAGTACTATTTACATCTCCCAGAGTAATACTCTAGAGAGGTCTTCTGAGAGAGGCCCCTTGGGAACTTGTCTTTACTGTGGGCACAAATAGTCCGGTTCAGAGTACTACAATGTGTAGGATGAAGAGCAGTGCCCTGGGTGACCATGCTGTCTGGAGTAAAGCCATATCGTGCTGAGAATATTTCTGGATATGAAATCCTATTCTACACAGAATATGTACTAAACCAATATTTGTTCTGGATTAGCGATAAATGAGCTTCAAGTTCAGTAATTTATATGAAATTGCATGACTAAAGGAGAGTCCCATCTCCTTATGAGTAAGCACACTCATTAAAAATATCTAGGCTCCTGAAAGCCCCAGGAGGGGATACCAAATAGATACGCTGCCTGCCCAGATGTCTGCAAAAGAGTATACACATTCAAGGGAGAAGTCTGCACAGTTGCTTCGTTAATTACAGCCAGAAATCCCTTGAATCAAACCTCTGACGCTAACAAATTCCACCCATAAAACAGTCCACATTTTCCGAGCATATGGCCTAGGAGAGATCAGATACAAACATTTTGAGTTCCACCTACATCAGAATAATTTGACAAATTATTTCGCTGGCATAAAGAAGGAACCATTTCCTTGGCATTCAAATAGGTAGCTCCTTGACAGGTAAAATGAACCATCAGCAGAGAGACTGTGAAGCTGGCCACACTGACCTGTCAAGACAGAAAAGCACGTAGTCTTTCCTACAGCAGCCACTTTCTCAAGACTTCAATTCACTTCAAGTGGTTTTAAATCTGGAAATGTTGTTCTGTCATGCCAACGATGCCAATACCTTCTGGAACTTACGGACTCTTGCATAATTGTTTCAGCTCTATAAAGGAGACGCTGCAGCTCCACGCTGACGTGGCTCTGCTGAGAAGTGATAGGAGAGAGCAGCTGTCAGCAGGACGAGTCCGTGGGTCCCCCAGGGCTGCCTTCAGCAACATTGCCGATGGGAGCAGCAGATCACAGCGCTGGGAGGGACTCCACTTCCTCATCCCCCAAAACTCCATTTCATGCTGCCCTCACACAACACTCTCTACAGAAAACTGAATTTTTCAAGTTATATTTAACATAACTTCTCTGGCAATTAGCCTTTTTAAAGATCCTTGCAAGTTACAGATGTAATGTTGAGAGCTGTACAGCAGGCTGATTGACCTTACCTCACCCTGAATGCTACTTCCAGAAGCCAAGTAAACAGAGAAGAGCAAAGTTTGTAAACTGAATCCTCAAGATCCAGTAAGGTATTGCTTACTTCAACTTTGTATTGACAAAATTAAGAAATTCATGAAAAATGCCAAAGTAGACCACTTAAACTAGTCAAAAGTCCAATTTTGGGGCTGGTGCTGTGGTATAGTAGGTTAAGTCTCCACCTGCAGTGCCAGCATCCCATATGGGGCCAGTTGGAATCCCAGCTGCTCCACTTTCAATCCAGCTCCTTGCTGATGGCCTGCGAAGCAGTGGAAGATGACCCAAGTGCTTGGAGCCCTGCACCCATGTGGGATACCGTGAAGAAGCTCCTGGCTCCTAGCTTCGGATCAGCACAGCTCCCGCTGTTGCAGCCAATTGGGGTTAGGGAGTAAACCAGTGGATGGAAGACCTCTCTCTCTCTCTTTCTCTCTCTCTCTCTCTCTCCCTCTCCTTCTCTTTCTGTGTAACTCTGACTTTCAAGTAAATAAACAAATCTTTAAAATAAAGTCCAATTTTCCTACCATGGCCTTTTAGAATTTTTTAACAATTTATTCTCAAAGTACATTTTTTCCTCCAAATTTCAAATGCTACTTTATCTTATTATGGCTTGAACGGTGGCCTCACAGTGATCGTATTTTTTAATTTTTACAAAATTTATTTATATGGAACAGATTTCATGGATGTCATACAAGAGTCTGCAGATGTAAGTAAGGATTTTGAGATGAGTTCATCCTATATTAGAGCAGGCATTATTAAGAGACAGAAAAAGAGATACAGAGACATGGAGAAAGCCATTCAAAGTAGAAACTGAAGTCACACAGTCCCAAGCCCTGGAACACCCCAGGCCGCCAGAAGCTGAGAGGCAGGGAAGGAAGGCTTCTCCTCCCAGCCTGTGGAGGAAGGGGCTTGGCTGGCACTTCGATTTCTTTGGTACTTATGGCTTCCATAACTGTGAGAGGATAAATTTCAGGTTCTTGGAGCTATTCCAGGTTGGTAATTTATTACTATAGCCCCAGGAAATGAATATGTATCTTTCAGTAGTTGCTAAATCTTCAGTGAGCACACCATACAGAACTTTGAAATCACTTCCTGCAGGATCTGGCATATGCAGGAATAAAAAATTATAGCAAAGGGGTTTCACTGAGTAAGATATCAAAGTGTATAATTCTGCCATTTATTTTTAAAAATATTCCTAAATGTTAGACAGCTGCATAAGAGACCATTCTAGGTGGATATTCTGAAATGAATAAATAGCGAGAGTAGCTTTATTAATTGATGATTGATACTTTGAACACTCTAAGCCAAACCAAACCACTGGTATGGACAAAAAAAATCACTAAATTCTAAAATTTATAAAAATATCTTTCATAAAAAATAGCGAAATAAAGACAAAGAAATATAGAATTTACCATCAATTTCCCCTAAAGAAGCCATAGAAGGCACAATTCAGAGAGAAAATTACCCAATAGTAAATCTGAGATGCAGAAATGAAGAGAAGGTAGAAATACTAGGAAATAAGAAAGTAAATATAAGAGTTCATGGGGTCACTAAAAATTATAGAGTTTATTGTGGTGGAATGAGAAGGCCATGCCAAGATGGCCACTGGCAACAGAATCTGCCTAGCAACAGGCTGTGATTGGATGGTTTCAGAAACCACATGACAGCGGAGTCTGCCTGGCAACAGGCTGTGATTGGATGGCTTCAGAAACTGCCTGGCAACAGGCTGTGACTGGTTAGGGCATAGACCGCCCCTTGACCAGATTGGCTGCCTTGGCTATATAAGTAGCTGTAGCAACTGAAATAAATGAGGCTGCTCACCTCTGGCTCACTTTCACCCGACTCCCGGGGTCTGTGTGGTGACTCCGCACCTCTTGCCCCCACCACGCTCCTCCTCCCAGAAATAAATCCACAGCAATAGTTTATAGTTTGTGATTTTAAAAATAGGCAATATAGAACCAAAATATTAGACAGAATTAGCAGAAGGGTGAGTGGAAGTGTCTCTTTTTTCTGTTCATTTTAATTCAGTAGATCTGTTAAAATTCCTATGGTAACTACTTCTAAAAATAAGGAGAGTATGAATTCCAAAATGAAATGTGGAAATATGGAACAAACAATTAGAGCTTCAATTATTTCAAAGAAATAAGTGGAGTAAAAAGGGAAAAATCAGAGTAAATAGAAAGAACAAAATGAGACATGAAAATAAATTTGTGTGTCAGAAATCACCTCAGATGAAAAATCACTGTAAATTTACCTTTCTCACAAATGTAGATCAAATATACATTTTTCAAAATGGCTATGAATACTGATCTTCAAGATGCCTACTAAATGTCTCTAGAGATGGTTATCTTTCAATTGAGCCTGAAATTTAGGTGTGAAAAACTTTAGACAAGTCCGGGGCTGACCTATGTTCCAGATAGATTAGTATTCTACATTCGTTTTGTTTTCCTGTTTCAGTCTTCTTTTTCCTTTTTTTTATTCTGTGTTTTCTATGTTCCCTCTTTTCCTCTGAAAGCACTACTGTCTGTGGTCAATAATCATGTTACAGGTTGTAATTAGGGTTGTAGGATACCCAATGACTACTTGAAAAACACGTATTTCCTAAGCATTCCCATAAAAAGTGGTCAGATTTTGAAATTAAACACAGAGATTGCTGTTTTCCAATAGTTCCCTTGGAATTTGGAAGGACACGGGAACAGGAATTCCCCTCTGCCCTTGTCTTATTGCAAGGGGAACCCAGCTTCCAAGCAGCCATGTTTTTGTAGTGAATGATTACCCAGAAGAGCTGGAGAGGAAGAGCCACAGTCTTGTCCACTTAGATGCCTGAGAGCGTAATGTGGAACAGAGAGACCCTGTGATCGCAGGGGCCACACACGTAACGAAAGCTGCCTGACATAAAACAAGGAAAGCTGATCTTTGCTGTACAATGGAGAGGCCGAAGTTCTGGAGGAGAAAGAGCTAAGCGGTGGGAAGTTACTGGGGATTCACACGTTACTGTGGATCTGGAAAAGAAAATCATGAATTCCCTCTGTTGTGTCTCTCAGAACTGCCTAGTGAGGTTTATTCAGAAAATAGAAAAGACAATCAAGAATTTTGGATCCTACTTTAACATTTTGAGCCATAAAGAAGTTAGATGAACACTTAGAGACTGCGAAAGCCAAGGACGACTGCATGCTCCCCAGGGTGGAGAGCTTTTCCAGGAGACCACCTAGATGAAGAATCCTAGGAGAAAAGTCTTTGTCTCTTCTTGCCAATGATGTTAGGTACTGAAGATGTAATGTGAATTTTAATAATTGATATTCTAATAAATTAATAACAGTGTAAGTTATAAAACTATTCTGTAGGGGGCCAGTGTCACGGCATAGCAGGTTAAGCTGCTGCCTGCAATCCAGCATCCCATGTGGTTCCTGTCTCAGCTGCTCCACTTCCAATCCAGCTCCATGCTAATGGCCTGGTGAAGGCAGAGGAGGATGGCCCAGGTACTTGGACTCCTGCTAGCCATTGGGAGACCTGAAGGAAGCTCCTGGCTCCTGGCTTTGGCCTGGCTCTTCGCTAGCCATTGCAGCCATCTGGGGAGTGAACCAACCAATGGAAGTTTTCTCTCTCTCTCACTCTCTGCCTCTCTGTAGCTCTGCCTTTCAAATAAATAAATAAAAAAAGAAATCTTAAAAAAGAAATCTTTAAAAAGATTTACTTATTTATTTATTTATTTATTTATTTGAAAGGCAGAGCTACAGAGAGCCAGAGGCAGACTCTCCAATCTATGTGATAAGCACAAAACACTATTTCATTAAAAAATGTAGGACATTCACAAAATGTAAATTGCAAAATGATATTGGTGCTGCATGTGAGAAAAGAGAAACCAGAAGTAATTCATTACCCATTTTCTTCTTTAATGGGCTAATTTTACAGAGAGTTTAATAAATTGTGTAAGTGGAAACTTCTGACCTTCCTAGGTAGTTTCCTCTTGCATGCTAGGACTGCTCGGGCAAAACATACACAGTGTTAACAAACAAGATTGTACAGTTGCTGCTTCAATCATGATCATGGTTATTGACTCAGCCATGGCTGTTTTGCTGGTTCTTATTGGAAAACTATAAATAAAACCTGCAAAATTAACTTAGCCAAAAAAAAGAAACTTTAATATAATTGACTGAGTCAAGAGTGAAAACATGTTGATTGACAGTGTGGATATAGCAATAAGAATCATTCTATATTTGGAAATGCATAATTTGTAAGAAAAGATATGTTTAACGACTATTTCATTTTTTACCATACACAAATAAAAACGACTCAACTATTTTTCAGTATAAATAAAAATTGAGTCATACTATGCATTAGCAATCAGTAATAAAATACTCTTAGGGTGTTTATTATCAAAATGTTAGTTTGATTAATAATATTTTTACAAATCAGACGTAATCTAAGTCCAATCATTTATCTGACATATAGAGTTGTGAGATTTATTTTTCATGCTTGACTTTTCTCATGGCTTAATTATAATACATTTTCATCAATTCTAATACATCTGTAGACTTTTTGACATACATGATGGGTGTATCCTGTCATTGATGGATCCTATCACAGTTAAATTGGCACTACATCTCCCTTCTTAGTGCTGTGTAATGTGCTAGCGTAACTTGTTAATAAAGGTATCTTGGTTGGTGGTCTGCCAGCTTTCTCCCAGTAGCTTTCTGTCCAAAATCGATCCCTCCACTGAAACCTGCTCCAAGCTGTGCTTTCTTGCTATGAGTCCTTGCAGATGATCTTCCTGACTCTTTTTTGTATCTAATCAACTCAACAGGCAACTCTGCCATCTCTTGAGCTCTGCTCTGTGGCCCACACACCTCATTTCTTTTCCACTAATAGATCACTTGGTGGCAATATTTTGGATATTCCCAGAGCCACACAAAGACTATTCCTTTCTGACAGCCCCTCTGCAGAATGATCTTATTCTGTTATCTTTATAAAAGGACTGAATTTTTAGTGTTTTGTCATGAAGAACTTGAAAACCTCTAATCCAGAGCTTTCACAGGTCATAAAGGTTTGGGTATTTAAAGAGAAAAACTGGAAAAAATTTATTTTTATTCCCTTACTTTCTAGTTTTTTTTTTTCTGTATAGAGCTATGCCCATTTTATATTTTCAGTAAACAATTCTGACAACCCTCACAATGGTAATCATGACTTGGTAATGATTAATTTATTTTGTGATCTTAAAAATAGTTGAATTCTGATGAACTTCATTACAGATCAGTTCTATCTCACTTTCTCTTCTATTCAACTGACTTACAAAAAAGTACTTGAAGATGTAAACTTTACCATATTTTAATGTCCAACTGTGCTTTTTAAATTATATATCCCAATTTATGACATGACTGGATTTGTAAGTGTGAAAGACATCCAACCAAGCTCAGATGATTAATACAGCTCCTTTCAGAGTAAAAAAAAAGTCAGGGTCACTGATCAAAATTACTCTGTATTTGTTCATAAAAATTCATAGAAACTCAATTATGACACAGAGCAAATAAGCCCCACTCAACTATTTTTTCTAAAAAATCACAGCTATGGAAAATGAATTTAATATATAATCAAAATGCAATAAATTTAACCTACAATCAAAATGCAATATTGTTATATTTTAATCTTGGTAAAAATCTCCTTAACAAGCCTTATTTCTACTTGCTTTTGCTAGATTGTATGTTTATTCTCACAGACTATAGTAACACAAAATTAGGGGCTCATTTTGATTATTTCCTTACAATAAAGTGATACATTTGAAAATTCAGACTGTAATTAGTTTCACGCTAACTCTCATTATGATGTTTGTGTGTTTTTCAGAGCTTAGCTGTATCTGATGACATTATTAGCCTTTGACTTAGGGATGCCTGCAAAGTCTGACAAATGCTAAAAGATAAAGGTAATATGAGTTATTTTATTGTTTAATTGTCATTTTTCCCAACATTATTATATTCTTCAAATATCTACCTAAATTTCATGCAGCCAATGTTATGCTTGTTCCATCATGGAAAAATGTTTGTTATATGTAAGATACTACTTTTTATATTTTTATACTCTGAACAATTTTATACTAAGAACAATGCCCAACATAAAACAAATGCTTTATTACCTTGCTATTGTGAATATTATAATCCATATTATGACCAAATGGGGCAAATGAAAGAAACTCATATTTGTAAGTTGAACCTAGTGACTCCATTGGCATCAAACTAAATGCTGTGCCATGATGCATCATGGTGTTGGAAGACAACCTCACCTACTCTATTTAGAAATCTAAAAGAGTTTAAAGAAAAACAGTCTATATAATCCATCATAATTACATTATGTCAATGAAATGCTCATTTTTTAAAAAATGAATTTACTTATTTATGTGACTTGTGTTTTTATCTTTTAATTTTAATTTATTCCAAATAAAGAGTATAAAGAAGAGCTCATTGTATGTGCTTAGAGGTAACAATTTTTAACTATTATCATAATCACTTCATTTGTAAACATTATGTACATATGCATACATACTATTTTTGAAAGAGGTAAATAATATCAATATCACATACTGTGGGATTCATGGAAAATATTATAAAATAAGGAAAGTGATATATTACTATGAAAGTGGTATGATTCATTAAAGACAACATTAGTAAATATTTACATGTCAAATAATATGACATCTACACATTTTCTTAAATATATATAAATGGGGCAGGCACTGTGGTGCAGTAGCTTAATTCTCCACCTGTGGTGCCGGCATCCCATATGGGTGCTAGTTCTAGTCCCAGCCACCCCTCTTACAATCCAGCTCTCTGCAATGGCATGGGAAAGCAGTAGAATATGGCCCAAGTGCTTCGGCCCCTGCACCCACATGGGAGACCTAGAAGAAGTTCCTGGCTCCTGGCTTCGGATCGGTGCAGCTCGGGCCGTTGCAACCATTTGGGGAGTGAACCAATGGAAGCAAGGCCTTTCTCTCTGTCTCTCCCCCTCACTGTCTGTAACTCTACCTCTCAAAATAAATAAAAATCTTATATATATATAATACATATATATACATATATATATATATATGGCCACGGCTCACTAGGCTAATCCTCCACCTGCGGCACCAGCACCCCGGGTTCTAGTCCCAGTTGGGGCACTGGATTCTGTCCCAGTTGCCCCTCTTCCAGGCCAGCTCTCTGCTGTGGCCCGGGAGTGCAGTGGAGGATGGCCCAAGTGCTTGGGCCCTGCACCCGCATGGGAGTCCAGGAGGAAGCACCGGCTCCTGGCTTCAGATTGGCGCAACGCGCCGGCCGTAGTGGCCATTTTGGGGGGTGAACCAACGGAAAAAGGAAGACCTTTCTCTCTGTTTCTCTCTCTCTCACTGTCTAACTCTGCCTGTCAAAAAAAAAAAATATATAGAACATTTCTACATGTATATACTACACACACATACACACACACACATATATAAGCTTCCACATATGAGAGAAAAGTATATAGTACTTGCATTTCTGGATCTGACTTATTTTACATAGCATAGTCATCTCTAATACTATTCATTTTGTTGCAAATGTCAGGATTGAATTTTTATTTATGGCTGAAACACTATTGTGGACAATACTGTATTTTTTTTTTTGACAGGCAGAGTGGACAGTGAGAGAGAAAGGTCTTCCTTTGCCGTTGGTTCACCCTCCAATGGCCGCCGCTGCAGCCGGCGCACCGCACTGATCCGATGGCAGGAGCCAGGATCCAGGTGCTTCTCCTGGTCTCCCATGGGGTGCAGGGCCCAAGCACCTGGGCCATCCTCCACTGCACTCCCTGGCCATAGCAGAGAGCTGGCCTGGAAGAGGGGCAACCGGGACAGAATCCGGCGCCCCGACCGGGACTAGAACCCGGTGTGCCGGCGCCGCAAGGTGGAGGATTAGCCTATTGAGCCACGGCGCCGGCCAATACTGCATTTTCTTTATACATCTATCCACTGATGAGCATCTACAGTTGAGTTGATATCTTGGCTCTTGTGAATGAGGCTGCAATAAACATGAGAACTCAGGTAGATAACCTTTATCACATACTGGCTCCATTTCCTGCAGATATATGCCAGAAATGGTTTTTAAATGCACTTTCCATTGTGTATACATCCAATCTTTTCATGGTGGAAAACAAATCTCCAAGTGTTAAGATTCTCCCCAGCAAGATGAAGTAAGACGTGTTACCATGAATTTTTTTTTCTTTTTCAAGCAGAACTGAATTTATGTCCTGTTTCCACTGGTGGTTAAATGATGAGTCTGAGCAGGTTATTAGCACCCTTGGCACTCAATTATCTTATACGTCAAAGAAGCATGATAATAATACCTGCTGCAGATGGCACTTGTGATAGAATAATGTACTTACCATGTCTCACTCAGCACAAGGAACATTCTTAAAGTTCTGGTCAATGATACATATTGTATTGTTACTGCTTTCCTTCTTCTTCTCTTATAGTTCAGCCTGGAACTGATTATTTTCTCCCTTGGGAGATAGCTCACAAATGATACATCAAAGAGCTCAGGTCTAGCTGAGTGTGGAAAATGGGAAATTGGCATTTTTAAGAGCTTCCAGGGGATTCTAGTGTGAACCGAGGGGAGAGAACTATCACTTTCTGACATTGTCATCAGAGTGCAATGTCCTAGAGCTTCAAGTACTTCTGTGTCTTCAGACAAGACTCGGGTTCCTCTGTGAGACAGTCTATTTCTATTAGTGTCCCTTTTGCTGCCATACTGAGATCAGAATTGCACTGACTACACTGTGGAAGGGAGGGACACTTTCCAAAGGAAACGGATGCTAGCAGACACAATCCCAGATGGGCATTCCAGCACCCAACGCTAAGTAGAGGGCAAGTTTGGATTCCCTAAGTGAGCCTCATACAATGATGGAAATGTCCTATATTTTGCTTCCATGATGTTTACTCTGGTCAAAATTCAACAATCTGAACTCATTTATTACAAATAAATTTTAAATAAACAAAGTGTTTCATTGAAAGACCTCAATGATTCAGTTAAGCTGTCTGCAATATCTCAGATGCAATGTTCAATCTACCCACCAGTAAAAGGACAGAGACAATTCAGAAGGGAGAGTCATACACAGTGGCTTCTGTTGCTAGCTTCTACTCCTAAATTCAAGTCAATAGGTAAAAGAGTAAATACTGCATCTAAGCATGCATTTATAATTCAAATAACATAGGTAATTGCTTCCATTTTCTTTATTCCTATTAAGTTGGCCTCCTGTTGCTAGATGTTTCCTAAAAGAGGCTTTAATATTAAAATGGCAATATTATAGCTTCTATTTGAAAATTCTAGTCTTTCTTAAAAAAAGTATCTTAGAATAGCACTGTCATATCATTTCCAATGGAGAAAACAAAGAAAATTTTTAAATGGTTTAATAAAGAATTGAACTCACAAGATTCTGTCCTGCTATTGCATAAGACATGAAACACATATAGTTCTGTAACTACAATGGCAAAGCAATTTATGGGTATCATTGTTTCCTCTTTTGAATAAAAAACAAAGAAATTAAAGGCACATTGAAAAATATGTATGTGTATTGAAAATTATTTCTGATTTCCTTTATGCAGAAAAGTTCTATCTAGTTTGAGTAGTCTGTAATAGCTCTTAGAGATCTAAACATTCATGTTTACAGCGTGATATTTATATTTGAGCAGTTACCCATGGATATATATATATATATATATATATATAATCTATGCACATTTCTGTATACCTGTATTTGTGTCCACACATTTCATAAGGTATAAAATGAAAATAATTATGATTGACTAATTTGTGTACGCTTTGCTTTTTTATTTGAGAGAGCTCTCTCTATACTATGGTTCACTCCCCATAAACCCGCAACAACCAGGGGTAGACCACACTGAAGACAGAAGCAAGGCACTCAATCCAGGTCTCCTGTACGGGTGTCAGGGACCCAACTGCTCAAGCCATCATCACTGCCTCCTGTGATCCATATTAGGAAGAAGTGGGAATCTGGAGTAGAGCCAGGACTTGACTTTAGTCTGGATGTGGGGTCCTGGAGTCTGAACCAGGAGACCAAGCACCCACCTCATGTGCTCTTTCATTAAACAAATATTTGCCAAATATCTTAAGAGCTCAAATTTTATTTTATTTATATAGTTGAAAGGCAGAGTGACAGAGAGAGCTGCAGGGCAAGAGAAAGAGAGAGAAAGAGAGAGAGAGAGAGAGAGGGAGAGAGAGAGGCTAAAGCCAGAAGCCAGGAATTACGTCTTGGTCTCCCATAAGGGTGGCAGGGCCCAAGAACTTGGGTAATTTTCTGTTGCCTTCCCAGGCATATTATCAGGAAGCTGGATTGGAAGCAGAGTAGTTGGGACTGAAATTGGCATCTGTTATGGGATGCTGGCATCAAAAGCCGGAGCTTAGGCTGACGCTGTGGCTCAATAGGCTAATCCTCTGCCTTGCGGCGCCGACACACCAGGTTCTAGTCCCGGTCGGGGCGCCGGATTCTGTCCCGGTTGCCTCTCTTCCAGGCCAGCTCTCTGCTGTGGCCCGGGAGTGCAGTGGAGGATGGCCTAAGTCCTTGGGCCCTGCACCCTATGGGAGACCAGGAGAAGCACCTGGCTCCTGCCTTCGGATCAGCGCGATGCGCCGGCCACAGCGCGCCATTGGAGGGTGAACCAGCGGCAAAGGAAGACCTTTCTCTCTGTCTCTCTCTCTCACTGTCCACTCTGTCAAAAAAAAAAAAAAAAAAAAAAGCGGGAGCTTAACCTGCCGGGCCTCAGTGCTGGCTGCTGCTATGAGCTCAGCATGGTGTTTGAATATGTCAAGAAGCCATAACCTCACAGAAAATCCTAGGTCAGAAACTCTATTACTTGATTTGAGAAATAGGTGCAAAAAAATCCCTAGGGCTAAAACAAAATAATGAAAATTGCATGAGAAATGATGAAAATGGCTTCAAAGAAAGATACTGGCGAGATAAGTACAAGTAATAGGATTCTTAGAAGGAGAAAAGAACAGTACCAAGTAACAGAAAATTGGCCAGAGGTGAAAAAGGCACCCTGGGTGTGTAATTTAAAGGGCATTCCAAAGTCCTAGGACATTTTTGGGACCTATCTGGTATAATTCCTGAATTCCAAGAACACAGAAAAGTGTACACATTGCAATGGACAAAATAAAATGGGAGGGTAAAAATAAAACCCACTTCTTGATGGAAAAACCTGGCAGTAGGAGAGGTCATACTACAATCAAAAATCCTGTGTCCAGCCAAGATGGAATTCATGCATGAGCACAACGTGAAGAAACTCATGGAACCGCAAGATTCAGAAAATATTCCGCCTGGATCAGTGCCAGCCTGTGGCTGCAGCACCACACCTGCCCTTCCCCAGTGCTGTGTTCTACAGATAATTTCCCAGGCCGCTTGGCCAACCTGCTTCCCCCTTAGTTTCCAGTAGAGAAAAACTGACAGGACACCGGCAGATAACAGGAAGGGAGAAACCAGAGCTTTGTTCCATTCTGCTCCTTCATCTGGCTGCTTCCTTACTTGGCATGACCTCTTCTATGGTTCTGGCCTCACCATGGTTCTGGGAAAACCACATTATCTCCTTTTTCATCCATTGGAAATAGCTGATCAATGGGAACAGGAAGAGAGGAAGGGGAGCCGGAAAACAGAGATATCCAACATCTGTATTGTAGGCCTGGCTCTGATGAAGCAGCTAATGGGTGAGGCAGAATGGCAGCCTCCACTGCAACCAGGAAGCAGCTGTGCTGATAACAAAGTTGGCTATATGGGTTGTGGGATGAGAGCAATGACGCAGGCTTCTGTCCGCCACTCTCTGCAAAATTATTCAACAAACATAGACATTTTGCCACAGCAACAGGCTCCTGTGAGTCAGTGCCTGAATGTGGAACTAGCAGCACTGCACGTTCATTTTGGAGAGCAGACGATTGCTAAGGGGTGCACCTTTGCCTACAATAATGACAGCTAATTGGCAGCATGCTACGAAAAGAGCTGCCCCCTGCTACTAAGAGAAAGTGGCTGCTAAAAATTTGTTGCAAGGAGCAACTAATTTACAGCAAAGTGTCACCAAAACATATTTATTTGCATGTTTGAAACTTCAAAAATATTTTCCGGAAGACTACCTAAAAGCTAGTTAAGCTTGTAGCATCAGCTACAGGCTCATAATCATAACAAAATGTTCCGAGCATCATCCAGCACGAGCGGTCACAACCCCAGTCGTTCCCAGCGGTGCATCCCGGATCTCTCTCTGAACCTGCAGAACCCTTCCTAGGTGAGCACTGTTACTCACTCCCTGGTTCACTTTTCATATCAAGAAGAAGGACTGCAAAGAAAGAATCAGAAGTATCGGGTGACTGAATGGTTATAGGTCAGTGTATAGGTGAGCTAGCATGTTTCTAAGTTCTCAAAACCGAAAAGGATAAAAGGATGTCATGGTATCAATAAGGGAGGGAAAAGTCAAGGCAGTTTAACTTTTAGGAAAAAATACAACATTTTGCTGTATCACAGCATGGTAGAGATGTTTATAAACCCAGAAAGTGGTGCAAGGTTAGGATTTGGAAGTGAGAATGTTTTGCATAAAGGGCTGGTTGGAGTCTCGGGATGTGTCAGTTCAACAAGAGTGGAGTGCAGATCTGAGGACAACTTGGGGAGAAGTCAAAGAAGAAAAAACTCAACTAAGCAATCAGTTTTCTGCGTGTAGAGCATAATGAGTACTAAGGAGTATAGTATAATCAGAAAGCTATATTTTACCAAAACACACTCAGCACTCATATAGTTAGAAGAAACTAGGAAATATTTTCACACAAACAACCGAAAGGATAAAAATTCATAAAATACAAATTGAGTAGAATCAGTTGGTAAATTTTGCTCTAGATTAGAGAGAGAAACATTGGAAAGGAAAGAAAATGATTGGCCTACATCGTCCGCACTAGCAGTAGCACAATCACTCCCAGTAGTTGAGAGGTACTCATATGAAAAATTCATATACATCCACTCTGACAAAATTTTCTTCAAATTTCTAAGACCCTCATAAAAATACATAATATCTGTTTTCCATTTCCCACTTACATGCATTCCTTCGACCACATTACATGCACATACCCCACTAGTATGAGACCAAAACCTTTCACATGCTAAGCTCTTGAAGTTCTGATTGGGTGTCTACTTTGTTCATTGTTCTGGATAGAATTTTCTCTACTGAACTGTAGCTCCTTAAAACCATATATCATATCTCTTTCTTTCATTATAGAGTTCCCTATCCATTGGTGTTTGTTGTAATGCAAAGCTTTTAAAACCGCACATAGTGGTACTGGCCCTTTGGAATTGTGGGCTAGGTCTCCTCCTGTAGCCGAAATCCCATATAGGTGGCAGTTTGTGTCCAATCTGTCCCTCTTCTGATCCGGCTCTCAGCTTATGGCCTGGGAAAGCAATGGAAGATGGTCCAATCACTTGGGCCCCTGCACCCACTTGGGAAACCCAGAAGAAGCTCCTGGCTTCTGGCTTTGGATAGACTCAGCTTTGGCCATTGAGGCCATTTGGGGAGTGAACCAGTAGATGGAAGACTTTTCTCCCTGATTCTCCTTCTTTCTATTTGTAACTCTGCTTCTCAAACAAATAAATAAAATCTTCTCAGAATCAGCCCTTAAGACACGCGGATCCGGCTGAAAAGCCCGTGAGAGTATTTCAGGCATGGAAAGCCAAAACACTCTGGCAAAAAAAAAAAAAAAAAAAAAAAAAAAAAAAAAAAAAAAAACAACCACCTAAATGAAAGATCTCCGCGAGTGAGATCCCAGTGAAAAGAATAGGTCATCACAATAGGTCTGATCTGATTTCATCATCATTTAAAAAATCATTTATCATTTTTCACTTTATGTTTCTGTATGGGAGCAAACTGTTGAAATCTTTACTTAACGTATACTAAGCTGATCTTCTGTATGTTAAGATAATTGAAAATGAACCTGGATGTGAATGGAAGGGGAGAGGGAGTGGGAAAGGGGAGGGTTGCGAGTGGGAGGGACGCTATGGGGGGGAAGCCATTGTAATCCATAAGTCGTACTTTGGAAATTTATATTCATTAAATAAAAGTTTAAAAAAAAAAAGAATAGGTCATCAAAGAAGGAGGTACCTTTCTCTGAAGGGAGGAAAAAACTTCCACTTTGACCATGGCCTTGTCTAAATATGATCAGAGTCGGTGAACTCAGGGGGCTTCCATAGCCTTGGCAGCTCATGACAAGAGCCTAGGGTGATTACTGATGCCATAAACAAGAGTGTCAATTTGTTAAGTCAACAACAGGAGTCACTGTGCACTTACTCCTCATGTAGGATATCTGTCCTTAATGTGCTGTACATTGAGATTTAATGCTATAACTAGTACTCAAACAGTATTTTTCACTTTATGTTTCTGTGTGGGAGCAAACTATTGAAATCTTTACTTAATATATGCTAAACTGATCTTCTGTATATAAAGAGAATTGAAAATGAATCTTGATGTGAATGGAAGGGGGGAGGGAGAGGGAAAGGGGAGGGTTGCGGGTGGGAGGGAAGTTATGGAGGCGGGAGCCATTGTAATCTATAAGCTGTACTTTGGAAATTTATATTCATTAAATAAAAGTTAAAAAAAAAATCTTTAGAGGGTTCCAAGATGGCAGAGTAGAGAAGGAGCTTACTGCTCTAGTCTAGGAGAAAATAGTTTTTAAAAAGTAGAGAGAGTGTAGCCTCAGGGAAGAGTTAGGGAGAAAATGGCAGAGGAAACTCTATTGAAATTAGATGGACATGGTGGGCATGGGCACCCACAACTCGGAGTTCCAGCAGCAGAAAGCCAATTCACCAGTGTTGGAAAGTGAGGTGAGGCAAGACCCCAGCACCCCCAAGCCACTGGCAAAAAAGGTGCAGGAAGAACATAGAGGGAACACAGCTTGAAGTCCTGTGGGGGAAACTGTACCAGCCAAACTAGAGGAGGGAAAAAAAAAAAGGACAGGACAGACATGTCTCTCTCCCCAATCACTTTACAATGGTTTCCTGTAACAAGCCTATAGAGTAGGTGCCATTTTAGACATACATAATAGCTGATCCCAGCAACCAGCCAACTGGAGACTCCTGACGCGAGTGGGGGGAATTTGAGCAGTCACAGTGGGAGAATCCACTAGCTTGGGGTTTTCTGGTTACCTGGTGGGAGACACTGCTGGGGAATCTGAACTTACACTGAAGACTGCACAGATCCTTTGTGGGCTTCTTGAGACAAAGAGGACAAACATTATACCCACTGGGGCTGGTGCTCAGACACTGGTTTCCATTGAGGAGAGGACCTCAGCTGAGCAGAATAAACTTCTCTTCTGATGAGAGAGAGAGAGAGAGATTTACTAAACCAGATCTGAGTATGTCACCTTAGGTACACCCTTAATGCTGCAGAACTGAACAAAGCTTTCTGGCCACACCCACTACAAGCCTCTAGAGATTCACTGAAAGCAGATAGTCCACTCATCTACAGAGTCAAAGTACAAACATAAAAGCCACCACAAATGTACTAATTCAAGAAACAAGAATAAGGAAAATAACACAACACCCCCAAAAGATCATGACACTTAAACAGATGCAGAGGAAGCATCTGATAAAATAAAACATCCTTTCATGATGAAAACTCTAAGCAAATTGGGTATAGAAGGAACATTCCTCAACACAATCAAGGCCATTTATGACAAACCCATGGCCAGCGTCCTATTGGATGGGGAAAAGCTGGAAGCACTCTCATTGAGATCTGGTACCAGACAGGGATGCCCACTCTCACCACTGCTATTCAATATAGTACTGGAAATTTTAGCCAGAGCCATTAGGCAAGAAAAAGAAAAGAAATAAAAGGGATACAAATTGGGAAGGAGGAAGTCAAACTATTCCTATTTGAAGATGGCATGATTCTATATAGAGGGGATCCAAAAAACTTCACAAAGAGACTATTGGAACTCATAGAAGAGTTTGGCGAAGTAGCAGGATATAAAATCAATGCACAAAAATCATCAGCCTTCATATACAAAGACAATGTCATGGCTTTGAAAGAACTTCCTAGATCAATCCCATTGAAAATACCTACAAAAAAAAAATCAAATACCTTGGAATAAATTTAACCAAGGATGTCAAAGATCTCTACTTTGAGAATTACAAAACATTAAAGAAAGAAATAGAAGATACAAAAAAAAGGAAAAAATTCCCATGTTCATGGATTCGAAAAATCAGTATCATCAAAATGTCCATTCTCCCAAAAGCAATTTATAGAATCAATGCGATACCAATCAAAATACCAAAGACAATCTTCTCAGATCTAGAAAAAATGATGCTGAAATTTATATGGATGCACAAGAGACCTCGAATAGCTAAAGCAATCTTGTACAACAGAAACAAAGCCGGAGGCATCACAATACCAGATTTCAAGACATACTACAGGGCAGTTATATTCAAAACAGCCTGGTACTGGTACAGAAACAGATGGATAGACCAATGGAACAGAATAGAAACACCAGAAATCCATCCAAACATCTACAGCCAACTTATATTTGATCAAGGAGCTAAAATCAATCTGTGCAGCAAGGTCAGTCTCTTCAACAAATGCTGCTGGGAAAACTGGATTTCCACATGCAGAAGTATGAAGCAAGACCCCTACCTTACACCTTACATAAGAATCCACTCACCATGGATTAAAGATATAAATCTACAACCTGATACCATCAACATCGGAGAAACCCTGCAAGACATGGGCACAGGCAAAGACTTCTTGGAAAAGACCCCAGAGATACAGGCAGCCAAAGCCCGAAATTAACAACTGGGATTACATCAAATTGGGAAGCTTCTGTACTGCAAAAGAAACACTCAGGAAAGTGAAGAGGCAACCAACAGAATGGGAGAAATTATTTGCAAATTATGCAGCTGATAAAGGATTAATAACCAGAATCTACAAGAGACTAAGAAACTCCACCACAACAAAACAACCCACTTAGGAGATGGGCCAAGGACTTCAGCAGACATTTTTCAAAAGAGGAAATCTAATGGCCAACAGACACATGAAAAAATGTTCAGCTAGTGATAGCCATCAAGGAAATGCAAATCAAGACCACAATGAGGTTTCACCTCACCATGTTAGAATCGATTGCATATAGAAATCAACTAGCAACAAAGGCTGGCAAGGATTTGGGGAAAAGGGTACTCTAATCCACTGTTGGTGGGAATGCAAACTAATAAAGCCACTATGGAAGACAGTTTGGAGATTCCTCAGAAATCTGAATATAGCCCTATAATATGACCCAGCCATCCCACTCCTCGGAATTTACCCAAGGAAAATGAAATCAGCAAATAAAAGAGCTATTTGCACCTCCATGTTTATTGCAGCTCAATTCACAATAGCTAAGACATGGAATCAACCCAAGTGCCCGTCAATGGAATACTGGATAAAGAAATTATGGGACATGTACTCCATGGAATACTACATAGTGGTAACAAAAATGAAATCCAGTCATTTGCAACAAAATGTATGAATCTGGAAAACATCATGCTGAGTGAAATAAGGCAGTCCAAAAGGTACAAATATCATATGTTCTCCCTTATCTGTGACAACTAACTGAGCAACTAAAAAGAACCTGTAGAAATTAAATTGACACTATGAGAAGCAATGACTTGATCAGCCCTTATCTTGACTCTGAGGAACAGTTTATTATTTTATTCTTTTTACTATTTTCTTTTTCTACTTAATACCATTGGTTGAATCCTTAACACAGAATTATTCATTGGTGTTTAAATTCAATTGAAAATAGATCACAGTAAAAAAGAAGAGTGGGAATAAGAGAGTGAGGAGATGTACAGTTCGGCACACATTGCCATGGACTTACCCCTAAGGGAAAAGCTAAAAATGTGCCATGGTACTCCAAATCCCATTAAGTTGTCAGGTACTAATGTCATCTTACTAGTTAAAGTGATCATTTTTAGTGCATAACTGATCACATAGATAGGTATAAATGTCAAAGGGATCATATAGATATAAGGCCAATTGTCTGGTAATAACAATAGATAGAATTAAAAAGGAGAGAATGATCCAACATGGGAAGCAGGCCACACAGCAGACTCAGAATGACAAATGCCCTAAACAGCACTCTGGCCTCAGAATCAGCCCTAAAGGCATTTGTATCTGGCTGAAAAGCCCTTAAAAGCATTTCAGGCATGGAAAGCCAAGACACTCTGGCAAAAAATGATCTACATGAAGGATCTCTGTGAGATCCCAGTGGAAAGAAGGGGCCTTCAAAGAAGGAGGTACCTTTCTCTGAAGGGTGGAGAGAACTTCCACTTTGCTTATGGCCCTGACTAAATACTGATGGAGTTTGTCGACTCAAAAGGCTTCCATAGCCTTGGCAGCTCATGACAAGAGCCTAGGGTGATTACTGATGTCATAAATAAGAGTGTCAATTGTTAAATCAACAACAGGAGTTACTGTGCACTTACTCCCCATGTAGGACCTCTGTCCTTAAGGAGTTGTACTATGAGAATTAACAGTAAAACTTGTCTTCAAACAGTACTTTACACTTTGTGTGTCTGTGTGAGTGCAAACTGTTGAAATCTTTACTTAGCATAGAGTTGCTCTTCTGTATATAATTAAAAATGAATTTTAATGAACAATGGGATGGGAGAGGGAGTAGGATGTGGAATGGGAGTGGGGGTGGGAGAGTGGGTATGGGGGGAAGATCCACTATATTCCTAAAGCTGTACCTATGAAATTTGTATTTATTAAATTAAAGCTTTCTAAAAAATAAATAAATCTTTATAAATAAAAAACCATGCATAGTTTGTTCCTAATATACTTTTTCTGTAAGCTTTTTGATGACCTGTCATATGCATGGATTTCACAATTAAAGATTAATTATTTTATTGACAATTGACCTCTATAAGTTCAGTATTCAATTTATTTCATCCTAAGAAATAATTGAGTACTGTTTTTACTATCTTGCCTTAACTAACTGCCACGAGTCAGGAGCTTCCAAACATGTGCAGTATTTAGTACAGGGCACTGAAGAGCCAGTCTGGAATTTGGACTGACCTGCATTCCTTTCTTTGAGCCACAGGCACTATCTTACCCCTGCACACAGTCGGATGGGGCTCTGTTCTCAGAAACCCAGGGCTGAAGACAACTCCTGTCCTTAGCAGTTAGCCTCTTTCACTTGGGAATTGGAAGATATCTAGGGGGCACTGGAGACCCTGCCCCCACCGCTGCTAAATCATATTCAACTGTAGTCCTTGCTGCACTTTGTAGTCATCTGAAGAGCTGTCATGTTTAAAAAGGAAAGGGGACGAGCAAGAGGGATAGGGAGAGGAGCAGGAGGTAGAGGAACGCGGGGGAGGAGAGGAGTGGAGAAAGGAGAGAGGGGCTGAGAGCAGATGAGAGGAGGGAAAGGGTTTGGAGAGAAGAAAAGTGCCACATAAAGGACTTAAACTCTCAAGTAACTGTTTTGAGCTGAAGCAGAATCCATGTCTGTCTTTATTTTTATTTTATATATTTTAATTTTTGCATTATACTCTATCTTCCCTGACTCCATGAGCAACTACTCTGTTTAGTATATTCTTTTTTAAAGTGTCAATTTTTTAGCTCAAGGTACATGCATTTTGAGTCCCTGTAATGCTATTGTGTTAAACACATTATCATGTTTCCTTCTTCACCCAGGAAATGCCTTCAGATTCATGCCTGCTGCTATGTGTGTTTCTACCTCTGGCTCCAAATGCTGCATGGTGCTCCTCAGTGTGCATTTGCCAGCTCTAACGGGCCTGTCTCACCTGGATGGACAGCCAACTTGAAATCACCTTACTGCAACATAAATATCGCTACAGCGAATATTCTCGAACATGCTCCCTTTGGGACCTATGTGAAAACATCTCTGGAGGATATAACTAAGAATGGAACTGCTGCTCTGTGTGCATAATTCGGCTCAGTAATGACCGATTGCTCTTTCAGATGGCTGCACTGAGTCTGTACTCCCTGTAGCAAGGCACAAAGTTTTATACACACCCACACTAAACCTCACAATATCCAACTTAATAATTCTGTCACTCAAAATTTTAAAAGAAATATTCTTGTTTTATTTTTCATTAGTATGTTTATCAATGATTCTAAGGATATGTACATGTTTATCAGTTTTTGTTATTGTTTTTTTTTCCATATATATGTGTGTGTGTGTGTGTGTGTGTGTATCCAACCTGTCAACATTCTAGATATTAGGTGCAGATTTAGACCTGCAAACACTTTGTATTGGCATCAATGACTCTCATGCCTGCAATACATCAAAATTTGTTTCTTATTTTTTGTACCAGTGCTGTGGGGAGCAACTGGAGCAACTCGGACTAGACTAAGTTACTGGAATTAAGACTTATTCTATGCATCTGCTCTCCCACAATATGGCGCTGGGAGAGGAGGAAACAGCTTCTACACAGCTGCCTCCAGTTCAACCAATAAACAGCAGGACCTGCTCCTGATTGGAGGAGAGCAGCGTGCTTGGCGTTGTGGGTAGCAGAGTTGGGATTGGTGGAAGAGGACTTTAAAGGAGGAGAGAGACAACATGCACCAAGAACATCTATCTGAAGGAACACCTGTGCAGCCCCCGAGAGAGCCGGCCGGCGGTGTGCCGCTCCCCCGCGGAAGTGGGGAAAGTGGCAGGGGGAACTGCCCTTCCACGGAGGTGGGAGGGATGGTAGCCAACCTGGGAAGAACCAGCAGCAAACCCGGGCAGGGCCGAGCAGACGAAAGAACAACGCAGGGTCCTGTGTCGTTCCTCCGCGAAGAGGGGGAGCGACATAATGGTGCCGTGATTCGGATATGAAGCCTAGGCAGGGTTTAGTGTCGTTCCTCCATGAAGAGGGGGAGTGACAAGTGCTATTGAAAAGTCCTGCCAGTGTGCTCTAGGGTAGCCAGGCCCCATTATAATTTCCAAATCAGATAGATGCTTCGGAGTTTTGCTGCTCAAACCTGAACTGTTTTTCTGTTGTTCTCCCCAAGGCCTGGGTGTCTGTCAGAATTGAGCTTAGAAAGAACCTATGATCAAAGCAACTTGATATTTGTGTCAAGAGTCCTCTGATACGGAAAGCCCACCTTGTAATTGGTTTTTCAGCAACAGAGCATATAGACAGCACAGATATCTTTAATCATTTACAAAATTTCCACATCAGTTTCTGTCATTTGTTACCACAATTAGAAAGGCAAATGGAAGATGACAAAGCTTCACCCCTACTGTCAAAATAGTTAAAAAAAATTTTTGTTAAGAAAACACTGTGGTTCATTGTGCATGGCTGCCTGAGCTCAACACCAATTTCCATAACGTAGCCCATGTTTCTTCTTCCCAATACGGAAGACAAAAAGAGCAGCTTCTCAACCCACTTCCAGATGAATTATGTGAACGCTGCTATGTGATATTAATGGAATCAGAACCATTTAGAATTTGCGAGAGGTTGTGATGATTTATTTGATTCCTGCCTGAATCACTGAGCTTCCTCTCACTGGTAGGCAGACTTAGAAAGACACTGTGGTAAAATAAAAAGGCTGGACGTAGATACAAAAGAAGTGGGTTCTAGGTAGGGCTCTGACACTAACTCAGTGTGTCTATTAGGGTTATGAGTACAGAGATACTTACTGCTACAATTGAACTTGCTGTGTTATCTGAACAATGGTTCTAACTACTGGAGTGCACATCTTGCTAAACAGGGACTTACACTATGTAATACCTAGGGTATCTTCCATTTCTGTGAATCCCGTCCCTGAAAACGTTCAAACAAGTGGTATCATTTACACAGCACACACCAATGTGTTCTTAGGCTTTTAGGATGTGAAGTCTCCTTTCACAAAGAACAAAAATTCCCTGGTATTTTTGATCACATGGTGACTGTAAGTTGCACAATTTGGTATAAATTCCTTCATCTCAACAATTTCATGCACCTAACAAAATAAAGTCAGAAAAATAAATGAAACCATGAGAAAAATGAATTTATTTCAAATAAATAACATCTATTCAACTAAATTATTTTATGGAAATAAGATTATAAAACATGACTATGGTAATAAAATATATACTTAATAATAAGGAAGATTTAGTCAAATATGTATTTCTATCTCACATTTTCTCCAATGCTGACCTAAATACAATAGTGTAGAAATGTTCACGTGCATTGGCATGTTTTATAAAATATTAATAACCACAGACTTAATTGCTTGAGCTCATCAGAATTCTCACTTTAATGAAACCCTGTGATAGGATCTCTAATGCTGATTTTAATTATGAATCACTTATTAGTGCTGTATTTATGTCTACTTGAATATAAAATTTACATTACTGAATTTTGCATTCGAGGAATATCCACTGTAATCACTGCCACTCTCTGAAGCTGGAAGAGTCTTTGTCACAAAGAACTGTTGCAAATCTTCACCTGGAGGCCAAGCAGCCAGGGGGCACAGCTGCTGTCCCCCTGCCCGAAGTGCTACTGCTTCATGCTCAAGCACAGGGTGCATGCTTGCCCGGCTCACCAGTGAGAGATGTGTGACGGCCCCATTACTGCACTGCGCCTTTCAAATGATTGAGAAATCCTCATTCCTACGGTATGCCACAAATATCTACATTTTGATCTTTACCTGGAGTGAAGCTAAACACAGAAGCCATTACTGGAACAGAAGTAGAGCTGGTATTCAGCTAACAAGGGTTGCAAAGCCGGGATCCAGAATATACTTATACTGAAGATATAAAGAGGAGGTAGAAAAACTTAATGTAAAAATATGGAAATCCGGAGGCTTCTCAGAATCTTCCCTAAGCTGGCGGCAGTTTTGGAACCACGGTGTAAGAAATACTGGATTAAGAGCATCATCACCCATAAAAATATGATGACTTTTTTAATCACTGAATTCTCAGAATGAATTCATGCTATTGAAAAATTGAAAACTAGGAAACTTGTGGAAAAAGCTACATATTTTAACAGTATTCTAAATAATCCTATTATCTACTGTTTTCTTATGGAAAATATAACCTCAGAAGACGAAGCTAATTATTCGGATGGCAAATTCTAAAATCGGTGTAGAGGAGAAGTATTATCGACACATAGAAATGAGGTACTTCCTCCTTGTTTTACTTAGCATTGGCCCACTCCCCTACTTGGAAAAAAAAAGAAAAAAAAAATAGAACACATCCCGTGCATCCTGGCCTTTCTTAGTGTGCAGTGGTGATGCTAATGAGCACAACATGTTCAATGGAAAAAGAACAAGGAGGGAAGGCAGACACACCAGGGCATGGGAGATGAATCAGCTGCGTAGCTGGCTCCCCTGGAAAGAGACCTGGCGGTCCCATCTGCAATAATAAGGAGGTAGAACACTTTACATGTTATACACGTCTGGTATTTCAGAAAAGATCACTGTTGATCAGCACGGTACTGCACAATATAAAAGGAAAACTGTAGGTGGAGCATTCCTTTCAATTAAGAACAGGTAGAAATGTTAATGGACAAATGATCAGGGCCCAGCTGGCAGGCCACTGTCATTACAGTGTGCCTCTGTTCTCTAGACAAGCAGAGCTGTAATTGGCGCCAAGACAACTTCTAAAGCGACATGCAAAGCTCTGGGACAAAAACTTGCTGTAGTTCATGGGGAAAACAAATAAGCACACCCCATAAGAACACTCAATCAGGTTATCAGTATTTCAAGTTTAGAGTGAGTGGAGTTAGTGCTTGCTTTAAGACACAGCAGGAAGTCAAGCCATTGATTACTGAAGTTGGAAGGAACTATAGTCATGGAAAGATCGTATATATTTATTTCAAAGCTAAGTCTGATTCAGGAAATGTAGCTTAACTGTTAGAGCCACGGGATGTTTCACTCCATAAAATGTGGGCTAGTCTGTCTGTTTATGATTAGCCACAGCATTGTCAGATGTAAAGGCATTAACTTTTCATTGTTCTTACCTTCAAAATATGGGTGACAGTATCTATCATGTGAGCTTGCCATGAACACTAGGCCAGATGTGAGCATAAAGCACCCTGCATATGAAAAGTGCCTAATAATGATAGCTATGATTTTTAAGGCTTGATGTCATACAATTAATTACCAACCTACAATGGCATATTACACAGAGAGAATATGTGTTGTTCAGGTGGTTGCCCCTATGTGCCAGTAAACTTCACAAATTATCACAGAAAGAATACTGTATTAGAAAGTAAGACACTGTTTTCCTTGTCTTGACTTTGTAACAATGAATTGTAGGACATAGGGCATGTCATTATAATGGTTCTCAATGTTTGTTTCAAATAAATGACATATAAGATGAGTCTATGCATTCTCTAAGTGTTCTAATTCTCTAAGTGTTCTAAAGAGACAATCCTCTGGTTTCTCAGTCTATGAAGGAAATGCGAAGACGTCCCTTGACACAATGCTGTAACCACTAACAGGAAAATGAGTGCAGGTTTGATTTTGCCCTTCCCTACACGTTTTTGGATTGCTCTGTAACAGAACCAGTCATCAACGACAACAAAAATGTGTTAACAATTATGATGAATTAAGTGAAGGGCCCTATGCAAGATCCAGATATGAAATATGAAAGGGTAAAACATACATAATAAAAAACTGCCTTCGTTCAAACCTGAGCATAACTGAAGGAAAATACTGGTTGCTAAATTCACATAGAGTATATTAGGGGAAGAGGCGGAGATTGAACAGTGACAGCTTTAAGATGAATAAAACTAGATGAATGAGAATAAAACAAGGAGAAATCCAGTGTCAGATAAACACTCCCTGACTGTCCATCCTGTACTGGGTTTCATTTACAGCCACATTATTCTGTCCTTACATAGCCTCCATCACTGTTGCTATTTATGCATCCAGTATCAGGCAGATCTACAGGATAGATCTGTCCCTTTGCAAAAACCCCTGTAGATTGTTCTGTTCTTTCCTCTGTGCCCTCAAATAGTTGCAAAGATCATCTATTAGAGTTCATAACTGATTTATATTGTAAGGCATTGGCTAACCTAAAACAACATTCAAGGGATGGGTCTTTGGCCTAATGCTTAAGACTCACTGCTTGGGACATCTGCATCCCACATTCTATCGCCTGAGTTTGAGTGTTGGATATACGCCTGATTCTAACTTCCTGCTAGTTTACATCCTGGGAGGCAGAGCTAATGGCTCACGTACTTGGTATCTGCCACGCATGTGGGAGACCAGCTTGAGTTTCCAGCTCCTGGCTTCGGCCAGGCCCAGCCCCAGTCCTTGTGGGCATTTGAGAAGTAAACCAATAAATGAAAGATCTGTCTGCCTTTCTCCTTCTGTCTCTCAAGTAATTAAAATGTTTTTAATTTTTTTTCAAAAAAATGTCAAGAAGGAAAGAAATTAAAAATTACAATTGGCTAAAGTCATTTCTTTGTAAAGGTGTTTTGAATCTTTGCACTTCAGTTTATAAATTTAGATAAATTCTCTGCCTGAGATACTTGTCCCTGACAGTCCATGCAAAAATGGCTGCATTGCCTATCTCAAGATCAGGCTTCAGGGACCTACAACAGATCAGCCTGATGCAAACCTGTTAGAACCTTACATCACTTTTAAAATTCCATATTTTACTTCTCACCAGCTCCCAGTTATATTGTGTGATTGCATGAGACTATTTATTTATTCCATCTGTCCAGTAAATATTACAATTATAATGGCGATATGGTGGTGAATAAGAAAGTCTCTGCATTCAAAACTTACAGATTTGTCTTCATGAAGGATTTGAGACACAGGAAAACATGTTGAAAAAATATATTTAAATATATTAAAAACATTAAAAAGTTGAGAAAATGTCCAACTTGATCTTTCTCATATTCTCCAATTTGTATTACAACACAGTTTTAGCTGTTGATCATGGAACTACAACTATGGACTGAACTTGAAATGTGACTACAGACATGTAAAATACTCAAATACAAGGACTTCAAAAAGTCTGCGAAGAAAAGGAAATTAAGAGATAAAATTGTTTTGGGTAAAAATATTCTAATTTCCATAAATAGTTTTTCTCATAATTTGCATTTTCCATGAGTGTTTTGAAGACCCCCTCATAGAGGTGTGTGATTATAAACAACATATGAAGTGTGATTCCCGACGTAAGGAAACATCACCTGCAGCCATGTCATGAATTTATGTTGTTATCTAAATGAGTGGTTTCAATCCTATAATAGTGAAATGTTAGAGCTCCCCAAATTAGTTGTGACATCTTAGATGTTTTTTGGAATGCAGAATTTAGCACTTCTCTATTGAAGTATTTTTGTGGATTCTTCTTGCTATCCAATGAGACGAGCGTAGGAGATGGAAAAGTTTCCTCATAATCTCACTCCCTCTGTCCTTTCCAGCTGCTTCCCCAGCGTCCAGCCCTCTCAGCTCTAGCAATGCCTCCTGCCCTCTGACACAGGCTCGGTCTCACAACACCACCTTTACCTGTGTGGCTGCCATTTGTCAGAAATGCTTTATCACTTTTCTGTGCAGAGAAATCCCTGTCCCTTTGCAAAATCCTGTAGATTGTTCTGTCCTTTCCTCTGTGCCCTCAAATAGTTGCAAAGATCATCTATTAGAGTTCATAACTGATTTATATTGTAAGGCATTGGCTAACCTAACTGGGTCTTGAGTCTTCCAAGGCACAACATATTTCTTATTTTCATATCAACAGCAATTTTGGTTGAATCAAACGGATTGAAAAGTTCAGGTCTCTCTAAACCTCAAAGGGCAAAGGTAGGTATGTTGTGTGGCAGACTTTAACAGGGAAAGTGGCCCAAGAACAAAGGGAAGCTCTCATAATACAATTGTGAAACTATGCTAACATAAAATATTACTAAGGAAAAAAAATCCAGCTGACGAGCCTCAGCAGATGTACAAGCTGTTCTCTAATGAGCTAAAATATCAATGGATGTTCATATAAAATGGAAAAGTAATCAAAGTAACCAGAAGCAGAGAAAAGATGAAAACTCAGGAGTAAGGTGTTTCATCTGGGGCACTGAACTATCCATAAAGACTGACGATGATTCCCCCATAGGCAAGCAGGGTTATACGATGCGGAAGCAGAATGGGTAAGATAAATCACAACGTTCACCAGGCTGTGAAAGATGTAGGAGGCTCCCTGAGTTGATGAGATGTGTCTGGTGGCAGGCAAACATTTCCTGCTTCTGAGGGCTCTTGTTGGACTGAAGGAAGACCCCATCAGGGTCTGTAACAGCAGTAAAGCTGAAGCCCACATGGAGAAAATGACTAGGTAAAAAGACTTATTAGAGCCACAGTCAAATGCGTTCGTGGGAGTCTCATGTCTACATGATACAAGGGCACAAATCAGGATGCAGAGAAGTCGGCAATTGAGTTGGGATAGCTTAGTGCCTTTGAGTGTTGAAGATACAGAGAAGGTGAGAGTTGAAGGAAAATTACAGCTGAAAACCAGAGATGCCAAGTCTCAACCACAAAATTAATTCTCCACTTGCAGATGGAAATAATTATTCTAATACTCCATTGGCTGTTTTATGCTTGGTCCTATAGCAGAGTGGAGTTGCTACCTAAGATAAAAAATGAATTTCAGACTCATCGATGCAACATAGCTGCTATAGGGTATTGAATCCTAATCTTCATTAATGATTGTAAATTAATAGAAAATGCATGAGGGTATTTCAAAATGTTAATGAAAAATAAATTAAAATATGAGTTTATTTTGCTGCAAAAAAGCTCTGAAATTCATGCCTACACTGGGTCTGCAAAACATTGATGAAAAATGTGTATATGAAAACATGCCAAAAAGATTATTTTTAATTTCATTTTCCATGAATTTTTTAAACTATCATTGTATTATCTGGTATAAAATACGTGATCAATAATTTCAATTCTTATCCTGCTCAGTGCCGTTATAGTCTCAGCACAGATTTTAAGATGGAAAAAGACACATGAACACATTTCATGGAGATCAGTAGCCAGAATTCAAGATAATCTCAAACTATGTGTATAAAATGCAAGGTTATTTCAGCCAAAAAAGAAACATCCATGAATAATTAGGAGACAATTTAAATGTAGATAAGTGATTAAATCTAGAATGTGTAAATTGGAACTGATACCAATAGCTTGACATTGTAGAAAGTTTACCATCTGTCTACACACAAAGATCTTCTCTCAAGTAGAAGAGTCGACCAAACAAAAATAGAGCAACTTGCTTTTGCAAAATGTACACTGATAGAAACAAGCTCGAGGTCAAATACTTTATTCAGTATTTGAATAGGAGAAATTCAGATTGGAATTCTCAACTTGGTTCCATCTGTGACATTTTTAAAACCAGTTTTGTGTTATTGCAAACAGTGTTGTTAAGAACATCAGGATCCATGAATGAACGTTTCTCAGGGATAATCCGGGGGAAGCATTTGCTCTCCTGTCAGTGGTAGATGTGGACTCAAAGTTCCGCATTCTTCACAGTATTTGATAGCATTAGATTTTAATATTCAACTCGCATCTGAACGATGTTACAAAATCATAATGACACTATTCACATTTAAATTTTAATATTCTTGATTGTCATTTGTATTTTTTCTTCTGTGGAATGTCTAATCACTTCTTTACCCATTTTTAATTTGGAAGTATGATTTTTTTTTCATTATTTGAAGTTATTTGTGCATTCTGTGTAATCTGTTGGTTCTCTGTGCATCAAACATCTCTTCCTAGCCCATGGTAGACTTTTCCACTCCACGATATCTCTCAAGAACAATGGGGCTGGCGCCGTGGCTCACTTGGTTAATCCTCTGCCTGCGGTGACAGTATCCCGTATGGGCACATGGTTCTAGTCCCAGTTGCTCCTCTTCCAGTCCAGCTCTCTGCTATGGCCTAGGGAGGCAGTGGAGGATGGCCCAAGTGGTTGGGTGCCTGCACCTGCGTGGGAGACCAGGAAGAAGTACCTGGCTCCTGGCTTCGGATCGGCGTAGCTCCAGCTGTAGCAGCCATTTGTGGAGTGAACCAACAGAAGGAAGACCTTTCTCTCTGTCTCTCTCCCTCACTGTCTAACTCTGTCAAACAAACAAACAAAAAAACAATGTGTTTTTTAAATTAGTTAATTTTAATTGTCAAAAATGGAGTAAAATATTTTCATTTTTTTAAGTTGACCATGCTTTCTTTTTCTTTATTTTTTAAAAAATGTGTCCCTTTTAAGAAATCCTTCACTACTGTGTGCACATAAAAATTTATTCCTATGTGTACTGCATTATATAGACTCCGTACCTTACACCAACTGAAATTGCTTTTCATATATGACGTAAGGCAAAAACTCAATTGTTGTGTCCACATATGGATAACTAGTTGGCTCAGCAGCAGTTACTGAATAATCCTTCTCCCACCTCTACCAGGCAGCTCTGTAGACATCAAGTTTCTCAGATGCACTGGTCTTGGTCTCAGTCCTTGTGTTCCAATTATGTGCTTGTCTAATGTATAAGCAGTACTACATGACTAATGGGGTCAATGCTCCATGGCCTCAACTACTGTAACTTTAAGGTAAGTCTCCACCTCCAGTAAACCAAATCCCTCAACCTTTTTGTCTTCAAAATTGCCTTGACTATCCTTTCCTTGGCCTTTTCAGGTCTGTAGAAATTAGAAAATCAGCCTGTCAAACTTTGTGGAGGGGCTGGCGCTGTGGCACAGTGAGTTAAAGCCCTGGCCTGAAGCGCTGGCATCCCATATGGGTGCCGGTTCTAGTACTGGCTGCTCCTCTTCTGATCCAGCTCTCTGCTATTGCCTGGGAATGCAGTAGAAGATGGCCCAAGTCATTGAGCCCCTGCACCTGCGTGGGAGACCTGAAGGAGGCTCCTGGCTCCTGGCTTCGGATTGGCGCTGCTCCGGCCATTGCAGCCATTTGGTGAGTGAAACAGCAGATAGAAGACCTCTCTCTCTGTCTCTACCTCTCTCTCTAACTATTTAAACTAAATGAAATAAATCTTTAAAAAAAATTTCATGGAACACATAGTTGAGCTTTACATTGAGATGATAAGAATTTATGAATTGGCCGGTGCTGCGGCTCACTAGGCTAATCCTCCACCTTGCGGCGCCGACACACGGGGTTCTAGTCCCGGTCGGGGCGCCGGATTCTGTCCCGCTTGCCCCTCTTCCAGGCCAGCTCTCTGCTGTGGCCCAGGAGTGCAGTGGAGGATGGCCCAAGTCCTTGGGCCCTGCACCCCATGGGAGACCAGGATAAGTACCTGGCTCCTGGCTTCAGATCAGCGTGGGGCGCCAGTCACAGCGCACCAGCCGCGGCAGCCATTGGAGGGTGAACCAACGGCAAAGGAAGACCTTTCTATCTGTCTCTCTCTCTCACTGTCCACTCTGCCTGTCAAAAAAAAAAAAAAAAAAAAAAAAAAAAAAAATTTATGAATTAATTTGGGGAAATCAACATCTTTACCATATTCGTCCTACTTACACTGATCTTCATATATCCTGTCATTTATTTGTGCCTTCATTAATTTTGTCCATAAGATTTATAACTTCCCTCATAATCTATCTTGGTTTTGAAAGTTTTTTCAAAAATTTTTGCTCCCTATATTCCTTAACTTTAAAATTCCTATTTTTGTATTTTCTAGCTGCAAACAAATGTTACCTTTTTTAAGTTATATATTCAGAGTTTATAGGTGAATGGAATAAAACTGATTTTCACACAGTGATTCAGAATTGACAACTATATTATAAATTCTAAGTAAATGTGCTTGTTTTTTTCTGTATATGTACAGTAACATTTTTAAAATAATTATAGCTGTAGTGCAGTCACTCATCCTAGTGATTAAAATAAGCTAAGATTTCCACATCCCATATCTGAGTCACTTGTGTTTGATTTCCGGCTCCAGCTCCTGATCTCAGCCTCTTGCTAAATGTAGACCCTGGCAGGCAATGGTGATGACTCAGGTAACTGAGTTCCTGACCCCCCAATAAGAGGCCCAAATTATGACCCTGGCTCCTGGCTTCAGACTAGCCATGTGGGCATTTGGAAAATGAACAGCAGATGAGAATGTGTGTGTGTTTTCTCTCTCAAATAAATACATAGAAAGTTTTAAATAATGATAGATTTTTCTTCTCCACTCCCTGTCAGTTTTATGTCTTTTCCTTGTCTTACTCCATGTTTACTGAAATGGAAGTAGCTGGTCAGGTTCGTCTCATGTCCCATTTAAAAGCAAATGCTTCTACTATTCCTTCATTGGCAGTTGTGCCGGGGATGAGTTACAGCAAAGACACCACTGCAACTATTTTAAGTAGAAAGTCATTGCTGGACCTGATAAAATGCATGAAAATGCTGGAGAGGTGGCCCTTGACTACTCCCCCAGGAATTATGTCATGTCCTGACGTGGCTGTCCCAAACAACCAGGAGTATAGCGTCTACCTACTTCTACCTCCTGTATCTCAGGCAACGTCCAACTGGAAATTCTATCCACGTGCAAAACCCCGTCTGTGAGAGAGACTAGGAAATGTAACCGTTTGCTTAGCGTCTTTGAGGGCGCCTCTACTCTTACACACAATCCAGTCACTTGGCTCTTCCACACCTACGATTCACTTCCACTGACATCTGCACTTCCAAACAGTGTAATCTCTGTCTACACCTTCTACTCCCTTAAAATAGAAGTCCACAGTTTCTCTGATCATTGTACACACCTGGAATGAAATTCTTTCCTTTTCTGTCAGTCCCAATAGTATCTGATAAAGACTAATCTTAAATGGCTAGCTCCTATCAGCAATTTTTATTGATGCTATAAAAGAGAGAATGCAAGGAGTAGTTAATAGAGTCTTTGCTTCTGTGATCTATCTAAAGTTCATAATTACCATTTAAGATGTCTTCTCCCTGCATCATTTCTGTGGGCCCATTGCCTTGGTCAGCACTCCAGGGGGTTGGGCCCTTTCTAGGGAATGTACAAGGGAACCTGAAATCCACAGGGTCTGAGCCTCTAATTCTCTTGCCTGTAGAGGTCTGCTGGGGTCTTTCATGGATTTTTGCCCATGTGCATGGCATCAGAATGAACTTCCCCATCTGATTCTCCCAGCTCCTAATGTTTTCCTCCTATCCCACATTGCAAGTAGCAGACTCATTCCCCTATCCTAGTTGGGATTAATGAGGTCATCTGATGCAGGATATTTGGGGGCCTGTTGGTTCAATGGAATGAGATGCTTGAAATGACAAACTGACTGTCTCAGTGGAAATAATATTATACCCTGTGATGGCTCATCTCTCCTAAGGATCCTAAAACTTCTGACCAAGTGGAACTCAAATTTATGGTGACAGAATACATTTTACATATGGGCTGGTAGATGTAGTGACAGATGCTGTCGCTCCCTTCTTGTCTGGGGTTCCCCAATCCAGTGCCCTGACTATGGGGGAAACAATTATTTCTTCATTGATTTTTCAGTGTCCACACTACATCATCTAGGACAACACCCTAAAAACATAAGGCATTTCTCTCAGTTGATGCAAAAACTGCATTCTGTCAGCCAGTTGCATCTAATAATTGGATAGATGACAACATGAGTGAAAGTGATGGTATCAGTCTGTTGACATCAATTTTTAAGGGGCTTTTGAACAGGAGCAATACAGCTTGTGTATGTTCTAGGAGAAAAAATAAAGAGATGTGAAGGCCATTACAGGAAAAGAGCCAAGAGGCTCATTTCTTTAGGTTCTGTCCTCTCTCTGCTTGGAATCTCTAAAAGAGAAAGAAATTGATTCCAGTGCTGCCTAGAAGTCTGAAAAATCTAACAACTTGACTACCACCACACTTACTAGAGACAAATTCAATAAATCTTGCAACATTTCACCCAAATTCCATGAAAAGATGAGGCTGTGGGCTCATGCTGAACATCCTGACAATCCTCTTAAGTTTTCTGGAAGCTCAGGACTTGCTTTAGAGGACGGCAAGGCACGTTTAACGTCCTTAGAGGGTCCTTTGTCTGATGGAGAGATCTTTCGAGCACAATGCTTGGTCTTTGCAAGGTTTTGTCAAGCATTTCACAGTGACATACTCATCTGCATCCTCATGCCGTGCTTTACGGTTGGTGCCTTGGAATAGACATTTGCTCCTGAAACCGTGCTTCAATTTTAGCACTGCTTAGCATCTAGGGGGCTCAGATTCTTCCAAACCAGCCTCAACATCGTTGGTTTTTGTTTAACAGTCCTTCCAAGTTAACAGTGTAAGAGCAATATTTTTTGTTGTTAACTTATTATGAGATTGAACATGCTTCTACTGGTTTTTGCATTGTAATTCTTTTGAAAATCTCATATGTTCTTTTCCTGTAATCATCCATTGTGATTTGCTATATTTAGATATCCTCTACAGATTAAAAGTTATAGATCTTTGCTGCCAGGGTTTGCAAATATATTTCTACTCAGTCATTCAAAAATACATATGCTCAAAGTCTTAAGGAATAAGCGGGAAGGCTTCGTTTTGCCTTCTGAGGGATTATCGTCTACATACAGAAGACGTGTGCATAGAGACATGTTAAGAGGACTATCAGTCCGATCTTTGAACCTCCCTGTCTGCATTCCCCAGCTGTGGCATCTATTAGGACTGTGACATCTATTCACTTCAGTTCCCTAATTTGTGAGAGAGAAGAACTAATTCATGTAGAATGCCAGCAAGAAGTTGTAAAAGAGTTTATCTACCAGCGAGGAGGCCATGTTTACAAGTGCACATAACACAAAATTAAACGAGAGCTACTGATAGAGGTAAAAGAAATCCCCATGCGTAGAGACACAGAGATTCATGGAGAGCACTCACCTCAGCTGCGGGGTGAAGAGGGGTGTTCCATTACTGACAGGGCTCGTGGGTGAGTAAACTTTCATCCACCAGGAATCTATGAGAAGAAGAGAATTCTGGGCTGAGAAACAAGTGCAAGGGTGAGAAATAATAATTTCCATAAGTTATTTGTAATCGGAAGAAGGCAACAAAATATTGTAGTATAAGGCTTAGAAATATGAATATGCTTATTATTAGAAATATATGTATATATTTATTATACATAATACATTATATAATTTATTAATTTATATGTGATTTGCTCTATATGAAATGTAGAATATAAATATAAATTTATATTAAAATATAAATATTCTGGTTATTCTTACATTCACTCTACAAACTGAAATACACTACTCTCTGAGAAATAAAGATTTTTCTGTCAATAATTCTGTTGATGTGTTCAAAACCAGCACATTCTTTATCTGTTCTTGATAGTGCTAATTGTTTATTTGAAAGAGACAAGAGTGACAGTCCTAACTTCCAGGATATTACCACCCAAAGGTATAAAACAGATTGCTAACATGAGTGACTGGCTAGAGGAACAATAAGATGGACAAGCAATATCAATGTCCCCGATTTCAATGTTCTAGCAAGTTGTGGGAGACAACAATCATACAAATCTCCAACAGCTGACTGTTCCAAGACTGTAAACTCTCATTGGGTTTGGTACGTCTCAATACTGCATTTGGTAGAAAAACCAGTGATATCATTTGAACCTCTCACAAATAATATGAATTTTTAAGAGTTCCACTGCATGCATTTTTCACAAGAGCTTCAGAAATGTTGATTTGTTCAAATCATACAACTAGTAAATGATAAAGGTTTTGATGCTACTTCTACGGTGCCACAACACTGGAGGCTGCACAGGCATACACAAACAGGCATACACAGCACAGTACGATTGATCAAGGATGAACTAATCCATAAAAAAGCATAGCTCTGGAAGTCTGTAGCTGCTGAGGGTAACATACTAATAACACCATAAATTCTTACCACAGAAATGAAACAGGGCTTGTACTAACTTCTTTGATCATTTGCATGCCTGCCCACATTCCTCAATTACCTATCCATAAATTGATTTATTTTAGCCCAGTTGTAGCCCATAATATCTTCTGCTATAGAGTGAGAAACACATTTTCTACATTTCTTCAGAATATAACTAAAATAGAGCCATGTGCCACAGGACAATTTTCAGTTAGTGAACAAATACATACACTATATATACTACGGCAGTCCTGTCAGATCACAGTGGAGCTGAGAAGTTCCCACTCCCTGCTGATGTCATGGTGTCATGGCACAACCAAGGCAACAGAGGTGTTTGTGATGCAGGTATCCACAAGCCTAGTGCATTCCGAGTCACAGAAAAGTGCAGCAGCACAAAATTCCGTGTTATATAACACAACCTCACCAATACCAAACAAATGCCAGTGCTTGCTCTGGGGCCTCCCAGCCTTGAGGAACCAAGAGCCAAACAAACTTTCATTCTTCATAGATTGCTTAATCTCAGCTATTATGTTATATCAGCCGAAAATGAGCCAAGACGCAATGAAGACACCGATTCTGTCCGCTCACTTCTCTCACCACAAGTTTCAAAATTCTGAGCTTACGTGAAGGTTCCCTCCCCCCAGATCCTGGCAAGAAGGAGAGAGGGATTCTAAAGGGGTTAAATCCCAGCCTCAGGACTTACCAGTGCAATCAGCAGACAACTGAGTGAACAAAATAAGGTCATTTCTCCTGCAGATCTGACTTTTGTGAGGCTCCTTTGCACTCAAGAGCTTGGCTTTCTCACTCTCATGTTTCGGATGCATTTCTTAGGCCCTGGGCTTATTTACGTACCTAAGTCAGAGCGAAAACAACACAGGATTCTGTACTGAGCCTCATAAGAAGAAAAAACTCATAAATTACTGACTGCACGGCTAAGATAAAAGGTCTGTAACACAGACAGGTACATTCGTTTCAACAAGAATGGGATATTCAACTTCCCTGAGCAGATCCAAAGAGGATTCAGACTAGGAGTGACATCTGAGCTGAGACTTGGAGGGAAGACAGACAAGAGGAACAACTCGCAGGAGAACACGGGCATGGCAGTTTATCCTGTGTTTGGGGGGAAATAGGAACTTACTTCCCCATGAGAGCCTTCCAAAACATTAAAAATATTACAGGCTCATTATATTCCCTAGCTCAAAGATATGAGAGGGTTAAAACTGATTCAGCCCATGCACCTAGAGAAAGAAACAAATTCCGTTCAGTAGCATTATTAAACCCTGAATTTTCCCTGGTTCAACGTTTTTTGACTATATTGGCTATTTGGTGAAAACCCTTAGCATGCCACCTAAATCAACACATCTGGGAGACAGCTGAAATCAGGGCACAGTCTTCAGCCTCTGAGCTTAGGGGCCTTTCCCGTGTGCCCTATTCTCATTCTTCCCTCCAGCTTCATTTCCATGTGCTTTGTCATCCTGCATCCCACCGCTTGCTGCTGACATCATTTCCTCTTGCCTTTGTTCTCTAATGAGGTCAAGCTCTGTCTTTGATGTCTCTGTTCCATCTACCTAATGTTAACCTGCTGTGGTTGGGTAGGTTTCTAACTAAGGGCCATTCGTGATTAGACTAAAAGCTCTCTGCCTTCATTATTTCCTAAGCATCTTTTTAGCATACAGTACCATTAAAATACAGCTGAACTCTGCCTCACTCTCATAGCTCAGAATAGAAGCTAACCTCACAGGTATCCTGAGATATTCATAATTGCAAGGACAAATGCCTATTTAAAATTATCCTAAACCAGATCTATGATGGTCAGGAAACCCATTACAGCACCTAAAATGGTAAATAAGTCACAGTAAGCCTTTTGTTGACCTCCCTTCCTCCTCCTCTTCCTCCTCCTCCTCTACCTTCTCCTCCTCCAAGATCTCTGGAGCATTACTTGCGTCTCCACATTGTGGCAAAGATTCAGACATCAAAAGGAGCTCCTAGATTCGAGGAAGTCACAACCAAGGTTAGAAAGACGACAGCAAACTAGAAACTTCAATCACTTAAGTTTATAACCAGTTGACATTAATAATGTAGACACCACTCATTGCTTGATGGTGTTTCCTACTTTTTAAAGACTTTTTAATGACTCTTATTTATTTGAAAGGCAGAGGGAGAGAGAAAGAAAGAACCAGGACAGAGATTTCCATCTGCTGTTCACTCCCCAGATGCCTACAACAATTAGGGCTGGACCAGGCCAAAGCCAGGAGCCTAGAACCCCATCTGGGTCTCTAACATGTGGCAGGGGCTCAACTACTTGGGCCATCATCACCTGCTACCTCCCAGGGTGCACACTGGCAGGAAGCTAGATCAGAAGCAGAGCCAGATCTCAAACCCAGGCCTCCTAATATGGGGTGTGGGCACTCCAACCACATTGCACTGCACACAATGCCAATCCTTTGATGAATTTTAAGAATAAAATATGTTACAGTTTTTGAAGAGGGAAAACATAACTTCAGGATGATATATAATGCATTCAATTACAACCTTCTTTAACCTCCATTATCAAGTCCATATCTTGAAACAGCTGTCCTTTTAATTTACCCTTTGAGGAATGTGCTTTTTTTTTTTTTTTTTTAAATCCAACATTGCTAGGGTAGAGGGTCTGGGACCACTAACATTTACTAAGACCCTCCTCCATGTTTGGCATGGTGTTAACAGTAACCCAAATGCCCTCTGAAATGCAGATTACAGTGATTTAAAGCCCATCTGCCAACCACAAAATCTTTTTTTTTGGACAGGCAGAGTGGACATCGAGAGAGAGACAGAGAAAGGTCTTCCTTTGCCGTTGGTTCACCCTCCAATGGCCGCTGTGGCTGGTGCACTACGGCTGGCGCACCGCACTGATCCGATGGCAGGAGCCAGGTGCTTCTCCTGGTCTCCCATGGGGTGCAGGGCCCAAGCACTTGAGCCATCCTCCACTGCACTCCTGGGCCACAGCAGAGAGCTGGCCTGGAAGGGGGCAACCGGGACAGAATCCGGTGCCCCAACCGGGACTAGAACCCAGTGTGCCAGCGCCGCTAGGTGAAGGATTAGCCTATTGAGCCGCAGCGCCGGCCCACAAAATCTTTTACTTGCATTCCTTCTGGGAATCAACAAATACCACTTAAATTAGATTGAGAATTGAATGAAGAATTTTGAAACATTTTGATTCTGTCATAAAGTAGCTATCCCATTCAATTCCCATTGTTTATTCCAATGGGAATGAAGCAAGCAAAGGAAAAAAATCAAACAAATCTAAACTAAAATAAACTGTCCAACAAAACAAATCCTAAAAAGCAAACAGAAATATGTCCAAAATCTGACTCAAAAGATGTAGGGGGATGTATGTATAACAATTTTTATTTTTATTTCCCCAACCAATAATGGGCTGATTAACAGAGATTTCAACTCACAGATGTATAAACTTAAATAGACATTAATTTAGTAAAACAAAACCTTAACAATATAATTTCAGTTTACATGACTTTTACTATTATGGGATTTTTGCTACTTTCATGATTATAGGCTGCTTCATTTAAATAAGTAAAAATCTCATCATTTGAATTCCTGAGAAAATACAGTTTTATTTGAAAATTATAATATGATTCACAAAAGCATACATATAGTCTTAAGAATTTTCATACAGAGGCATAGGCCAGTCCTCCAAAGTAATAATTTTATAAATAGCAGGATTCTGTTACTCTTTAAAACCTCCTGACCTAATTTTATTATTAATGTAAATATGAATATTCTATTAATGTGATGATAATCTTTGGATGAGTAATAAAATCTACACATACATATTTATTTCATAAAATTTATTTTCTTGCCCTTATTTTGCTAAGTCATTAATCACATGATTGTAATAAAAATTTTCACATAAATTGCCCCTTATTTAGTTATGCCAAGTCTCTCTTGGAGTTCTTTTATGGTTTCTTAGTTTCATTTGCTATTTTGTTAGTGTTTGTGGTCTATTTATTATCTATTTAATATTTTTTAATTTAAAAACATAAAAATATGCATATTTATGGAATCTGATATATTTTCCTACATGTATACATTGTATAATATTCAATCAGAATACATATATCTATCTTCTCAAGGATTTAACATTTCTTCATAGAGAAAGCCTCCAAAATCCCATTTCCTAGGTTCTTTTAAACAGAGAACTACATGGTATATTATCTACAATCACTTAGCTGTGCAGTAGAACCCAAGAACTTCTTACTACTATGTAGCTATTACCTGGAGTTTATCAATCAACCTTTCTCAATCCCTTCATCCCCAATCTTTGGTAACCACCATTTTTTTAACTACTTTGTGGGTACCAGTTTTTAGACTTCACACATGAGTGAGGTCACGTGTTGTCTCGTGGGCTTGGCTGATGGCATTTGACATGATGACTTCATTTCCATCCATGTTGTTGTGAATGACAAGATGCCATCCTTTCTATGGTTGAATAATGTTGCATTTTGTATATGCAGGACATTTCTTTATCCATGTATTGGTTGGTGGAAACTTAGATTGCTTCATTTCTTGGCTATTCTGACTAGTGTTGCAATAAATATGGGCGTGCAGATGTCCCTTGGGCAGATGGATTTCATTTCCTTTTATTACATATCCAGGAATTGGACTGTTGGATTATATGGATGGAAGTTCTATTTTTGGTTTTATGAGGAACCTCCACACTGTTTTCCAGAAATGCTGAACTAACTTACATTTCTACCAAGAGTGTACAAGTCTTCTTTTTTCTCCATGTTTGTCAACATTTGTTGCCTTTTATTTATACTAGCCAGTCTCACTGCAATAAGGTGACATCTCCTTGTGGTTTGACATCTCCTGATGGTTAGTGATGTTGAGTAGTTTTTCATTTACCTGGTCACCATTTGTCTGTCTTCCTTTGAGCAATGTCTGTTTAGACCTACTACTTTTTAAAAAAATTGGGATTATCTGGCTTTTTGCTATTGAGTTATTTGAGTTCCTCATATATTCTGGATATTAACCCCCTATCAGATATATAACTTGCAAATACTTTTTCCCCTTCTGAAGACTGTCTCTTCATTCTGTTGATTGTTCTTTACTCAATCTGTGAGCAGCAGGCGGGCGTGAAGCCTTGGGCTTTATCAGGTCTGGTCACTGGAGGTCCAACTCTGAGCGCCAAGCAATGACACTAAATTCCTTCTCCTGGCTTCTCCACACAGCCAGAGCTTTGCTTTCTGCAGGCGTTTACAAGAGAAGTGGAAGAGGAATCTTGTGAACATCAAATAAAAATAACAAGGACAAGGTTTGAGGACAAAAGAGAGAGAAAGTTTAATCTATCAATCGATGAGGATGTCATCAGACTTTGGAGTCTCAGAGCTACTGCCCTACTCAGTGAGGATGGAATGGGGGCTTTAAGGAGTGCAAATGGGATGTTGGGCTGCTGAGCCACATGCTGCAGCCAATTGCAGGTATGACAAAAGAGTGTCTCGGAGGTCAGTGCAGTTCATGGAGAAACGTGCTGATGACTTGACTGTACCATGAAGAGAGACTGCAGGGAGTTCTGCAAGACTAAGCAACAGCAAAGCATCATTTGGCAGAGGCATCATCGTGTTAAGAGATTTCAGTGGTTTGTTAATGGCGATGAAGCCCACTCGTCGTATAGTGCATGCATGCTGTACCCTTAGTTATTTGGTGCCCTGTTCCTTCAGTTACAATAAAATCAAACCTCCAGTCATGCTGGCCAAGAAGGGCCAACTACTTTTTCACCTTAGGCTGGCTTTCTCAAGGCTACTATCTGGAACTCAGAAGCAGGCATTATTTATCTGTTTGAAACAGGCTAGTTAGCCTTAGTCTCAGTAGTCATCAGAATATGAAAAGGAAAAGAAAAATGTGTTTGGCTCAGTTACAATGGGACTAACATTAAAGTACTTGAAAGTAGAAAACTTTAAGATATTATATGGATTACATATTGTTGAAGAGATGGTTAAAAAATCTATGCAAATAGTATCAACTTAAGTGATAAAATAACAGGATACTTTTGAGATAAGGATAAGTTATTATTTATGTCCTCATTATAAAAAGTGTGGCACATACAATCTGTAAAACATTTACAAATCTAGCGCTTCTTTAAGAGCTTAATTGACAATTCTGATTGCGACTCTTTCAGAGTAGATTCTTCCAAATAAAACTAAGAAAACTGAGGATTGGAAGCAAAGTGGTGCTGACTAATAGTCTCCTGCAACCACATGCCACAGACACCAGTGTGAACAGCTACTCACACACCAAGCCTCTTTCATAAGAGATATGGAAGCCAGGCGAGAGACCATGGTGCCTCATCTTGTGGTAATTGTCACAAAAGACACATCAAAGAAAGCAGCAAGGAGAGTTGCCTGCATCACTCACCCCAGCTCCAAGCAGTAGGGCATGCTTTTTAAAAAAGCAGACTTTATGTGATCAAAACAATTTGTGTCAGGTTAAGGAACCAATATTAGGAAGCTTTGCCACAGCAAAGCCTCGTTCATTCTCTCTCTGTCTCTCTCTCTCTCTCTCTCCCTTCCCCCCCCCCAACAGTGTAAATTCAGCAAACACAAGCAATAGTCACTTTTCCAGCCTCATTTACAACCACTCTACCCTCCTCTCCTATGGGACAATTATTTATTGTCTACACCCATGCCATATCCATTTCGCTGACATGACTGCTGTCCTCTGAAACTGTTCCAATCCTTCGCTGCTTACATAAAGTCTCTCCTAAGACACAGATATGGCATCAATGGCGAGTGAAGTGTTACTGAAGCCCACGATGGTCTGAGTGCTGTTTATCTGTTATTCCATCTTGCCTGAGTAGGTTGCCAGATGAGAAAAAACACGCAATGTTAAATTTCTCTGTGCACCTGTCACCTCCATTAGGTTACGTGCTCTCTATATCATTTCAGACTTCTGTAATATGGGAGTATAATAATGCAAAGGATAATGTTTGGGCTACTTATTGTCTAGATACATGAAAACTCCCAAACACTGTGGCATTCTGTCTTTTCCTTTCAATCTGTGTTCTCAGAGCACCTTGCAGAGTTCCATTAGAAAATTGGCACTTAATATATATTAAGTAGACTCGACTTGAATGATGAGCTGTAATAGGGATGTATTATATAAATAATTAAATTTTTAGTCAAATCCTGTGATAGAGAACAAGGCTTAATTCACCTTAGAAAGGGCACAAAGCTCTTGATAATGACAAGATTAAAGGCTTATTAATATTGCAGGGAAAGTCTGACCATTAACATGCATCAATTATGCCTCCTATTTTTAATGCTACGTCACTTTAGGACTTAATGTGCTAGCTCCGTGAAATTCAATTTTCCACTTACCTGATGTTTATTTCCTGAATGTCTACTGGATATTGACAGCAACAATTTTGGAGCTTAGTGGTACACAAAAGTAGTCAAGTTCCCTTCTCTGAAATAGTAAAATCCTGTGGAGAAAGAATAGGGAGAAATTATCAAAGAGCAAAATGTGTCTGCCTGTAAGGAATGCATTGTACCCTGAGTTAAGGAAAAGAACTTAGATTCTACAGAAAAGAAATAATCAAACAGGAAAATGTCTCTTAAAAAGAAATGTCTAAAATAGTGATAATCACAGGTGAAATGATAAATTCATAAAAATAATAGATATCAGAAATAAGTATGAGCAAAGCCTTTAAATCAGATGACCTATACCACATGTTGTTTTTATATTATCTGGTATTTTTCATAAGAGAATCTTATCTGCCCTCTTTTAAGTGAATAAAATACAATTTATAGAAGTCAAAATTAATGTGCAGAGAGTGCACCATGAGAGTATAATTCTATCAAGAACAGAGTGATAACGAGGTTATTAAAAAGGCACAGGGACTTTATTTCCTTGCAAGCACCTCTCACTCCACCATTTCTAATCACATTGTTCTTCACAAACACACATTGAAAGCTGACAAGTGAAAGACCTTACACTCCAATGTATAATTCAAATTAGTCTCACGTGAACTTGCTGTAAAATGCTTCGTGTTTAAAGGAAAACAACATGATTAAGAATTCAACTGCATGCAAATCACTCATCAGTTTGACTTCCCTTCTACAAAGACATTTATTTCACGCAAGGCCAAAAATACAGGGTGAGTTTAGTAGGCTTCCTTTTAGCTTTGCTTTCAGTGGAATCTTCAATCAACAGCTTTCTTGGACAATAGCCACATACCCATTCATGACATAACGAGTGACTGCAATCTCTAGCTTGACAAAGAAAACATTCTCAGCTCTGCGATGCTTTATGAAGGTGGGTCTAGTTTCTGACCTCTGCACACTTTGGAGGCTTGATTTGAAATGTTACCACAATCAAGAGAAAAGAGTAAGACCCAGCACGCTGCCTATTAATTGCTAATTTGGGGATGTTGTGGTGCAGCAGGTACAGATGCTGCCTGTGACACCGGCATCCCATATGGGTGCTGGTTCAAGACTCAATTGTTCCAATTCCGATCTAGCTCCCTGCTAATGCACCTGGGAAAGCAGCAGAGGATGGCCCAAATGCTTGTGTTCCTGCACACATGTGAGAGACCAGGAAGAAGCTGTGGGCTCCTAGATTTGGCCTCGCACAGCACCACTACTGCAGCCATTTAGGGAATCAACCAGGAGATGGAAGATTCTCTCTCTCTCTCTCTCTCTCTCTCTTTCTCTCTCCCCCCCACCTCTGCACTGTTACTCTGCCTTTCAAATATATTAAAAAAATTTAAAAAAATTAAATTGCTAATTTAGTGAGTCATTATGATTATCTCCGAAAGATTTATCTATGTGTGGCCTTGTGCTAAGTGCTCTAATATCTGTGTTGCTAAATTCCTTGATATTCCTTCTGCAATAACCTCGCAATTAATCCCCATATGATTAAAGAGAATCTGCATTAAAATATCCAAATCAGCCAGGCCAACATAGAATATTTGTTGATAATATAGGGAATAGACATGTACTTGTCTGTGAATAAACATTAAATTAACAAACATTAATATATAAGTAGCAAAATAATAGTGTACACAATGATACATAAAATTGGGGAGTAGTATTTAAGGTATATAAATATTGTACATTTGCCATGCTAATTTCATTCTAAAATTTCAGTGAAGCAAGTACATGAAAGAAAACTACCCAGTGATGCTTTGTTGACCAATTTTCATAGGACACGACCCCATTCATTTTTATATAGTCTATTATTAAATGTTATGCAAATTCAAATGGAATTTTTCTCCATTTCCTAGTACCTTACAAAGTATCATTTTTCAAATAGAATGGCTAAAGTGGAGTAGTTTAATTAGGGGAACATGCTTAAGAATAAGAAGACCTGGAAGACAACATATCCTCCATGCTGTGCAAGTCATGGAAGCTGTATTCAAGTTGCCGGAGCCTATATTCTCTCATCTATAAAATAGAACAAATAACAGTATTTACAGGGTTGTTGAAAAGAGTAAATGAAATTATATACATAAAATACTTTAGCTCACATATGGCTATTGCTATTACAAATCATTTAAAATCCAACTGTTAAAATCAAAGGCAATTATATTGTTAGCTGTATAACAGAAACAAGCAATGAGAAATTTAGTTTAATTCTAGGAAGGCAGGCAGGCAGGCAGGAAGGAAAAGAAGGATTATATTGTCCATAATCAATCAAAATTAAAAGAACGGACTCTGCTGCTCTGAACTCGTGCTCCCTGACTGCCCCCTCCAAGGGAAGGGCACCCTGCTGCCAACTCCATCACCCGGTGGACCCAACTCTCTCCACCCTTCCTCCTCATACACTCAACTACAGCACCCCTTTGTTCTGAAGCTGTAATGAACTTGCTGTCCCTAATAACTTAACACTCCCATGTATAATCTTGAAACTGAAAAACAAAAAATAAGCAGAAGGGCTTAGAAGTGAAAGTTAAACAAAAAGGAGTAAGAGAACAGGAAACAAAGTTGTGCAAAGGAACCAGGAGTTGGATAAGCAGAAGGCAATCACATGGGTTCTGCACACATTTTAGGGCTGATAGATGTGTAATCACACCAGGGGAATACTTACAATGTATACACAGAACAGGCCTGAGTCTGTTCTGGCTACCATGGCAAAATGTCTCAGATTAAGTCCTTTCTACACAGCAGAAATGCATGGTTCATAATGTGGAGGCCGGGGAGTCTCAGGTCAAGGTACAGAAGATTCACCAACTGGGGAGGCTCGTTCCCGGCACACAACACCTTCTACCCATCTCACGTGGTAGATGGCAGAACAAGCTCCTTCAGGCCTGTTAATTATGGAGTTTGTCCCAGTCATGGGGCCAGAGCACTCAAGATCTGATCAGCTCCCAGAGGCCTCACCTCTTAAAACCACCACATTGGTTAAGAAAAGGTAGGGAGACACAGACCCGCACACCACATCTTAATAAGCATATACAACAGGCCCTTCTATGAATATCATTCTTTAAAGTATAAGAAGCTTGAATTCTTTAAATAACTGAATGATTTATAAGTTCTCTTTCACCTCAGAAATCTACCAATCCATTCAAAGATACAAATAACTGATCTATACACAGGTTTTCAAGCTTCTATAGGAAGAAGTCAGAAAGACCTAAACAAGATGCATATTGTTATCCCAGCAATTTTTGCAGAGCAAAGTATATTATGAGAAAAGCACACTAGTATTAAGGAGTAATTCTGGGGGCAGGTGTTGTGACATAGTGGGTAAAGCCACTGCCTGTAGTGCCAATATCCCTGGCATCCCCTATGGAGCCATTTTGTGTCCCAGCTGCTCCACTTCCGACCCAGCTCCTCACTGATGGGCTAGGAAAAGCAGTGGAGGAGGACTCAAGTGCTTGGGCCTGCAACCCACGTGGGAGACCTGGAAGAATCTCCTGGCTTTGGCCTGGACCAACCCCAGGCATTATGGTCATCTGGGAAATGAGGCAGTAGGTGGAATATCTCTCTGTCTCTCCCTCTTTCTCTGGCTTTCAAAGTAAATAAATCTTTAGGGGGAAAGAAGAGGCAATTCTGAGCCCATAGTACTTTTCAGAAGCAATTATTGCCACTTTTAAAAGGATTTTGATTCTTTTGTTATTGTTTGGAATACTTCTGTCTCATATGTATTTCCCTGAATGTATTTTATTCTGAAGATCTTAATAACATTTTATGTGAGAAAGTGTCCTCCCGTGCCTAGAGCTATTTAAGAAATTACAAATAACTCACAGAAACCATTTAAAGGGTATAGGGGAGTTGCTGGTCAGAGTTGCTTTTGCTTTTTTCCCAACAATTCTGTAATAAAAGTGTGAAAATAACAAAATTAAGTGATGAAAATAAGGCCTGGCTTCTTTAGCTAAAACTCAAAATAGACTGGGCTTAAATTAGTGCATACTGTGAAAATCATGTAATTAACCCAAGGAAGCTGAGACAAGGAGACAGAGATGTGAACATACTTGCCCAGTGTAATCTGGGTGCAGAAGAGGGTGGATGGCAATGTTAAACTCACCCCCTCAGGGCCGTCGCCATGGCGTAGCGGATTAATGCCCTGGCCTGAAGTGCAGGCATCCCGTATGGGCGCCAGTTCCAGTCCTGGCTGCTCCACTTCACATCCAGCTCTCCCGGAAGAAGCTCCTGGCTCCTGGCTCCTGGCTTCAGATGGGTTCAGCTCCAGCTGTTGCAGCCAACTGGGGAGTGAACCATCAGATGGAAGACTTCGCGCGCACGTTCTCTCTCTCTCTCTCTCTCTGCCTCTCCTCTCTGTGTAACTCTGATTTTCAAATAAATAAATAAAATCAAGAAAGAAAGAAAGAAAGAAAGAAAGAAAGAAAGAAAGAAAGAAAGAAAGAAAGAAAGAAAGAAAGAAACTCACCTCCTCCCCTGCATGGCCCTTTCCGGGCAAGGGGCCCTGGAAATGCGTCCATATGGTCGCCCGATATTGAAAATGTATAATTGTGTACTCATTTTCTTAAGGAGAAACTGCATACTCTATGAGAAGCAGGTCCACATTCTTCCCAACGATCTACTACGATAAAGGAAGGGGCTAGGAAAAGGCTTTGCTGCAAAGACCTAACAACTAAAAGGCTGAGCTTTATTTAAATGAATTAGCTCGTTAGGATTAATTCACAGTGCTCAGTTTTGCCTGGCTTGCCTCACCCAGCAAAGCTCTGCTGAGCTCTCCTCGGAGGGTGTTTTCTCCCAAGAGGAATGAGGGATGTGGCAGCTTAGTACGGAAGCACCCACTCTCCCGGACGGACGTAGCCTTTGAGCTCCCGCTCTCAGGTAATCCCATTCCTCCAGTCCTAAACCTGTGGTGGATTATCTCTGTGAATCATGTTGATTGCTTCTTGACCTTCCACATTTATAGTTCAGGATTAATGTTTCTCACTTGTGCTACATCTGTCACTACTACACATCTGCTTCCCAGCTTCTAAAGCTTTGCTGCTATTCTCTCTCTCTCTCTCTCTCTCTCTCCATCTCTCTCTTTCCTCTCACTCTCTCTCCTCTCACTCTCTCTCCCCATTTATCTCTCTCTTCCTTCTCCTTCTTCTCCCTCCTCTTCTTCCTCCTCCTCCTTCTCTTCTTATTCTCTCTCTCTTTTCTTATCTCTCCCCCTTTCTTGCTCTCTCTCTCTCTCTCTCTCTCTCTCTCTTTTTCTTTTTGTCCTTTTGAAAGTTCCTAACAAGAACATCAACTTCAATTTAGACATGTGAGGAAGAAGAAGCATACCAAAACATCCAGAAGAGGCCGGTGCCGCAGCTCACTAGGCTAATCCTCCTCCTTGCGGCGCTGGCACACCGGGTTCTAGTCCCGGTCGGGGTGCCGGATTCTGTCCCGGTTGCCCCTCTTCCAGGCCAGCGCTCTGCTGTGACCTGGGAGTGCAGTGGAGGAATGCCCAGGTGCTTGGGCACTGCACCCCATGGGAGACCAGGAGAAGCACCTGGCTCCTGCCTTTGGATCAGCGCGGTGCGCCGGCTGCAGCGCGCCAGCCGTGGCGGCCATTGGAGGGTGAACCAACTGCAAAAGGAAGACCTTTCTCTTTGTCTCTCTCTCTCACTATCCACTCTGCCTGTCAAAAAAAAAAAAAAAAAAAAATCCAGAAGAATTCTGAACGAACAGTAAGGGCCAAGATATTAAAGATAACACATTATGCCACAGCAATAATGAAGACTAATGTAGTCACAGCAGCTCCAGAAAGCAGAAACAAATGACAGTGGCAGGGAAGAAAATACTGAAAAACTTGAATGCGCAAAGACTTTTAAAAACTATCATCAGGCAAAGGCCAGCCTAAATAAAGTCAAAACAGCGACATAAATGAGGGTATCATAACCGTTTTGAACACAACAACCCGGCCAAGGGATAACCACCATAATCTATAAAGACTTCTTAGAAATCTGCAGGAAAAAAGACTAACATTTCAAGTCGAGAGAGCCCCTAGAATAAAGACAAATGGTAATCAAATATATATTAAAATAATATTACTATAAATATCTAACTAAAAAGATGCAAACTCGAAAAGGTAACATACTATTTTTCTCTGCGTATCATCAACATTTGAGTGTCTGCCCAACTACGAAGGGCCGAGCACGGTGTAAGACACCGCGGCCACACCTCCGCGGAACGGCGGGAGCGTTGCTTTGCCGGAGGGCAGGCCCTTGCCCCGGAACTTCCACTACAGGCAAGCTTGGCCAGGCTACACACTCGTGGGAGTTTCTCCCACTAACTCACCTGCCGCTGCGTGACGACACATTGAAAGCAGGGACCCTCACAGCTGCCTTGCCAGACGTGCATATATACAAATAAGCAACAAATGTTTTAAATGCCCATTGAACTGTATCACCTAAAGAACACATAACACATCTGTAAAGCCATTTACTCTGCAGTTACTGTAAACAATAAAGCACATTTTACTCTCAAAAGTGGATGTAGTTTCCAGAGATTGGTAACTACAAAGATCATGGTTAAAGCAATGTGCGGGGTGAATTCCCTTTCATGTGTTTTTACATTTATGTGTGAATGGACACACTGGGTACTCCTGGAAGGAAATATAACAAATAATTATTTCTGAGAAATGGGACAGGGGTTTTAATGCACAGAAAGGAGACTTCATGTTGCATCTTCCTGATTTTGAAATTGCCACGGAAGGAACTGGCGCCGCTCGACACCCGGCGGGTCCGCTCTGCAGCGCGAACCCACCTCCAGCCGCAGCCGCAGCCGCCGCTACCGGTGGCCGAGTGCGCGGAGCCCAGTCCCAGCCGAGCTCCCTGCCGCGAATCGGGGCCTCATCAGAGTTCCTCGCCGGTTAATGCAAAAGGCTGAAGGTGTCTGCGCGGAAAGAGGCGCTCAAGAAGCGGCGCCTCTCCGACGGGGGCCGCAAGGCCGAGCTCAGGGGGCGACTCCGGGCTGCGCTGGACGCCGAGCAGGGGCCCGGGGACCGCAGCCTGGACCTGGGCGGGGACTCCGCCGGGCGCTGGGAGCCGGCCTGCAGCGGGAGGCGCGGCCGGCGGCGACGAGGTGGGGGGGGGGGGGGGAGGAGGAGGGGGAGGGGGAGGGGGAGAGAGGGGGAGGAGGAGGAGGAAGGGAAGGGATCGCTGCCCTGGGGAGGAGGAGGAGGAGGAGGAGGAAGGGAAGGGATCGCCGCCCTGGGGAGGAGGAGGAGGAGGAGGAGGAGGAAGGGAAGGGATCGCCGCCCTGGGGAGGAGGAGGAGGAGGAGGAAGGGAAGGGATCGCCGCCCTGGGGAGGAGGAGGAGGAGGAGGAGGAGGAAGGGAAGGGATCGCTGCCCTGGATGGCGACCAGAGGCAGCTAGGAGAGGAGAACGGGCCGCGGGGCCCGATGGAGGAGGCCGAGGTCGGCGATGATCGGGGCTTCAGGAAGGGGAGGACGCGCTCGGCGACGCGGAGGAGGCCGCGGGCGAGGAGAGCGGGCACCGGGAGCTGCAGCCTCCGCGGCGGCGCGGGGAAGGGCAGCGGCCCCACCTCGCTGTCCCGCTGCCGGAGGCGCCGCCCGCCCGGGGGAGGCAGGGCCCCAGCAGCGGGAGGTAGGAGGCGGCGGCGGTGTGTGTACTGGGCGGTGTGTGCACGGAAGATACCTGCCGGCAGATTTCAAGAAGAGGAATGCTCAGCGCTGGGTAGCTTTACAGAACGGAACAGAAGAGAATATAAGCTTGAGACACACACTGCAAGAGTCAAGTATGTGCTACAGTCAATGTGTGGGTGACAGCCACAGTATTTTCTGTACGCAGAAAATTTCTTCAAGAAATTTCTACCAGCAGCCTTGCAAAAACTGAGAAAACTTCCAAAACTGAGAAAGCCCTCAGTTCACACCTTTTCTTTTGAATGATCGTCCACAGGCAGGGGTTTTACCGATTCCGCCATTCTGCTAAACGTAACTCACAGAGAAACATGATGGCACTTATTAGTGACAGAGTGGCTGTCGAGATTCCTACTGGAAACACATAGCTGAAGTGTTTCCTTATCAGGACTTTTTTGTCAACAGGAAAGTTAAGGGGAAAGTCAAGAGTGCTTTGCCCATAAAATCCACAGTGAAATTCCAGATCACTATAGTCAAGGTACAGCCACAGCTGGTGAAAAGGAAGAAGAGAGATATTTTGTAACACACTTGGATGAACTCTGGGTATGGTGCCTTGATCCAGCTGACCAGAACGGCCACTGTGTTGAAGATCAGAACAGTGGTCTTCATAAAAAGAGGCAACACTATCAGGTCCCGCCCATACTGAATCTCAGTCGAAATGACCCAGCTTCCATTGATAGTGCTACCCCTCGGCACCTCTGTTACTGAACCAGAGATGTTAACTTTTTCGTAATAGAAGGCTTCCAAAATCCAATGAACACAAAAGGCACAGTCTGGCTGTCGAATTCCCACATGCGCCAGGACCTGCTGTTGACAAGGCTCACACCAAAAGCCCAGGACAGATAACTGAAGAAGAGACCAGTGGGTTTGCAGGTCCATTGCTTCATTTCTGACAAACTGAAGATGAGGTGGAGGAGTTGTGAATTCAAGCCAGGGGCACCGGAGAGGAAACACAAAACAAAATCAGATTGCATGAGCCGTGGTTTAGGGAGGGCAGCAATACCTACATCCCGTCCTTGTCAGAAAGGTATATTGAACTGTTCATTACATGCATGTTGGCCTTCAAACAATCCTCTAAACAGTTTGCATAACAATGAAGGATGCCCAGGAACCCAGGACGGGGGAGGGTGTGAGTTCACAAGGCATCTTAGGAGCACAAGATCTTTGAAAAGTTCAAATGTTTATACTTTTATCTAGCAGCTCCAGACTAAGTCCAGGCTTGCAAAAACGTTTGTAGAGATGTTAGTTTCAGCAGCATTTGCAGTTGAGAAAAATTAGACATAATCAAAATGTCTATAAATAGAGAAATGCTTAAACTGTTGTACATCTGAGATAATAGTGGAATATCGCCGGTGCCGCGGCTCACTAGGCTGATCCTCTGCCTGCAGCGCTGGCACACCGGGTTCTAGTCCCGGTCGGGGCACTGGATTCTGTCCCGGTTGCCCCTCTTCCAGGCCAGCTCTCTGCTGTGGCCAGGGAGTGCAGTGGAGGATGGCCCAAGTGCTTGGGCCCTGCACCCCATGGGAGACCAGGAGAAGCACCTGGCTCCTGCCTTCGGATCAGCGCGGTGTGCAGGCCGCTGCGGCCATTGGAGGGTGAACCAACAGCAAAAGGAAGACCTTTCTCTCTGTCTCTCTCTCACTGTCCCCTCTGCCTGTCAAAAAAAAAAAAAAAAAAGTGGAATATCATTTAGCTATCACCAAGGATGAGTTAATCAATATGAACTATAAGAAGAAATTTCTGTGCTATAGCAGAAAATGAACCATAATACATGTGATATGATAATTTGTCAGAAGAAAATTCCCACCTGATTAGATATGTATATATACATATATACACACGTTTTTTGAAAATTTATAATATACACACCAAAAGTTTAATTCTTAACATTAAATGTTTATGTTTTAGACTTTGATTCATTACATGTTTTTCTAGTTTGTACATTTTTAAATGCAAAACACACATACATTTATACTTACAAGCAGAAGGAACACAATTCTAAGGATCTGTGTATTAAACACAACAGATCTTGCCCATTCACATTTTTTCAACCACCATTTGCTCAATTGCACCTTCGGATCTCAACATCTTCTAGATGCAACTTAAAAAAATCCTGAGTTATTCATCTTCCGTGAAGCAGTTTTGACATTATAAATCAATTTACTAGGGGCTGGCGCTGTGGTGCAGTGGGTGATTGCCCTGGCTGAAGCACCGGCATTGCACATGGGCGCTGGTCCCAGTCCCCGCTGCTCCTCTTCCAATCCAGCTCTTGGCTATTGCCTCAGAGAGCAGTGGAAGATGGCCCAAGTCCTTGGGCCCCTGCACCCACATGGCAGACCTGGAAGGAGCTCCTGGATCCTGGCTTTGGATCGTGCAGCTCCGGCCATTGCAGCCAATTGGGGAGTGAACTCTCTCTCTTTCTCTCTCTCTCTCTCTCTCTGTGTAACTCTGACTTTCAAATAAATGAATAAATCTTCAAAAAATAAAAAAGAAATTGCCATGTAAATATTTACATTTATATTAAAAAGAAGCAAATTTAAGAATTTTTTAAAACTGATAAGCAGTTAAAATTAGCAAAATTTTACTTACGACAAGAAGATAGCCAGAAAGTAAACAAAGCAAAACAAACACCCAAGAAGATATATATGCACATTTAGGGATATGACACAACATACAAGGTTAAGTTTTCCAATAAAAGGTGATGAGAATACAGAAAAAATTTATCCAAAATGAAACCCTTCTTGGTTCCTCATTTCACTTTATACCAAATTAGATTCTAGACAAATTCCAGACTCAGCTAAACAAAATACTAAGCTATTAAATACACCACAGAATAATTTGATCAAAATATAGTGATTCTTTTTTTTTTTTGACAGGCAGAGTGGACAGTGAGAGAGAGAGAGAGACAGAGAGAAAGGTCTTCCTTTGCCGTTGGTTCACCCCACAATGGCCGCTGCGGCCGGCGCACCGCGCTGATCCGATGGCAGGAGCCAGGAGCCAGGTGCTTCTCCTGGTCTCCCATGGGGTGCAGGGCCCAAGCACCTGGGCCATCCTCCACTGTACTCCCTGCCACAGCAGAGAGCTGGCCTGGAAGAGGGGCAACCGGGACAGAATCCAGTGCCCCGACCGGGACTAGAACCTGGTGTGTCGGCGCCGCAAGGCGGAGGATTAGCCTAGTGAGCCGTGGCGCAGGCCAATAGCTGATTCTTAAAAAAAAAAAAAAAACTTTAAGAGAAAGATTCAATAAATTTCAGATTAATTCAAAAGAAAATTTCTTTCTTTATTTTTTTTATTTGAAAAGCAGAGTTAGAGAGAGAGAGAGAGAGAGAGAGATCTTCCAACTTCTGGTTCACTCCCCAAATGGCTACAAAGGCCAGGGCTGGGCCAGGCCAAAGTCAGGAGCCAGGACCTTCTTCTGGGTCTCCCACATGGGTTCAGGGGCCAAGCTCTTTCACAGGCACAATAGCAAGGAACTGGATCAGAAGTGACGCAGCCTGCACTCAAACTGGCACCCCTGTAGGATGTCAGCATTGCAAGCAGTGATTTAACCTACTATGGCCACAACGCAGGCCCCAGAAGAAAATTTCTAAAGAAAGTGACCTTTCTGTAAAGCTGAATTAATTTGTTTGGATGTTTCAGTGGAACCCGCCAGGCCAAGCACAAAGGTGCCCACAATGCAGCTTGCAGGGAAGGCCCGTAGTCCCTCCCAGGTAGTTCTGATTCTTCAGGACTCCAGGATGCCCACACTGCGGATGAGAGAGTGAGCCAACTCAGCCTCAGAGCTGGGGTTGCAGGAGGGCTGACGTCTCACTACAGCCAATGAAGTCCATCGCTGGCCACAGTGTTGGCTCAGGGAATGCCCAGCCACCAGAGATGGAAGGTGTCCACTGACATTTCTAGGAAAGAGCAGTCTCCTCTTTTTTCAAGGGAAGATGTGAGAGAGGCCTTCTCTCCTCCTGTGCCCTGTAGATATGAGAACAATGTCTGACCCAACAAAGCCATTCTGCCTGTTATGTGAGGAAAGGTTACAAGGAATCTACCCTCAGGTGTGGCAGAGGAAACCTCAGAATGAAACAGGGCTCTGGATGCATTGCTGGAGTTCACACATCAAACCCTTGTGAGCCAGGTTTTTAGCTACAAAACTCAGTAAATTCACTTTGTTGTTTGAAACAATTCAAGTTGAATTTTCCATAACTTGTAACACAAAACACCTGAAATGATGCACATTTAAATAGATATTTTCTCAAGGCTTTCTCTTGTATTTTGAAGAGGGTTTCGGAGTCATTCACAGACAGTCCCCAAAGTATGAAAACCCACAGTTATGCCTCAGGAAGAAATTGTTCACTTTATAAATAATTCATGATGGAACTCCAGTGAATATAATCCACCCTAGTACACTTAAAATGGAAACTGACTTATAAACAATTTATATTCTTCTAACATGAAAGTAATAGCCTCCATCTCTTAGGATTTCGCAGTTTGCACAGTTGTTTTATGTGCATTATCTCAGTCTAGGAAACCAAAAGAACCTGAGTTGGCCAGAATCCCAGGAGGATGCTGTTGGAAAGAGTTGCTGTCTTCCTTGCTTTGAGACTGATACTGTCCTCTGTATCTGGCCAGTGCCATGCTCCCAGAATAACTGCACCCCACCATTCACATCTTACCCCACAAAGTCTACCCACCATGTTTCTGTTTGACAGTCACTGGTTCAGTAGCCTCATTGCCAAGTGAGGAGCCCTTGGTACCCTTGGAAGACAGATTGAGCTAGAAACTGCCCACATTCACTAAGTATATAACATTTGGAAGAGATATTTAAACACCGAGTCTCCGATTTATCATGAGAAAGTGGGAATAACAAACACCCACATCACAGATTTTTAAGTATCAAGCAAGAAAATTCCCTTTACATTTTTCATGTTTCCTTTGACCTGTCTTATCCTCTTCAATCCTACATCCATAAAATATGCAAAAGTTCTTAGGCTTTCAATTTATAAGTTAGATCACTTTGTTCCCATGCTTAAAATCTTTCATTGATTGTTTGCTCCTAAGAAAATACATCCTGAAAGCTATATCAGGACTTCAAAATTGTCTGCACTCTGCGTCTACCTGGCCCTGGTGGTCACTTGCCAGTCCTTACTGCCTGAGGCTCTGCTCCAAGGATAAGACAAGTTAATCTCAGCAGGACTAAATTCCCCTCCCCACGGTTTATCAGAGCATTTGCTTTCCCTGCCCCAGTGTGATGTATTCATATGTAAATCTCTTTAAAAGCCTCGGGCAAGGTTTTACAACCAAGACTGCCTTTGTCACGGACCCTGGAGTCATCTTTTTTTGAAATGAAAACCCTAAGGGAGTCAGTGCTCCAGCTTTCCATTTCCCTGGAAGGCAGAGGCACCTTGTCCCAAGTTGTGAAACTCTGTTTACTTTTGTTTTGGGTGAAACCAATCAGCCAACACAGATAATGAAACACAGGACATCTTGCCATTTGTTTGTATCTTTCTCAATTTCTTTCATCAAAGTTGATAATTTTTGGCGTAGACATCTTTCACTTGTTTGAATACAATTATTCTAGACATATTGTTTTTGTAGCCATTATAAATGGGATTGTTTTCTTGATTTCTTTTTCAGATAATTCACTATTAGCTATTCATTATCACTATGTAGAAACAGTACTGATTTCTGTGTGTTGATTTTGCATCCTGCAACATCTGAATTATTTTATTAGCTCTTACTTTTTTCGTTTTGGCAGAGTCTTTAGGGTTCCCTTTTTATCAGATGATTTCCTCTGCAAACAGGGACAATTTGAGATCTTCCTTCACAAGAATGGCTTTTACTTCTCTTGCCTAATTGCTCTGACCAGGACTACAGCATTATCTTGCGTAACAGTGGTGAACATAGGCATTTAGTCTTGTTCCAGATCTAAGAAGAGGAGAAGATTTCAGTGTTTCCCTGCTCAGTACGATATTAGCTTTGGGTTTACCATATGTGAACTTCATCATGTTGAGGTATGCACCTCCCATATCTAATTTATTTTAGCATTTTTGTCAAGAAAGGATACTGAATTTTGTCTAATGTTATAGTTCTGGCATAAAAACAGATATATAGGCCAATGACGTGGAATAGAAGGTTGAGAAATCAATCCACACATCTATAGCCAACAGATCTTCTGTGAAAGTGCCGAGAACACACATTGGGAAAAGGACAGTCAACAGTTAACGGTGCTGGGAAAATTGGAAATTCACATACGAATGAAACCAGATCCCCATCTCTCACTTACATACAAAATGATCTGAAAATGGACTGAAGACTTACGTGGAGGATCTGAAACTATGAAACTGCTAAACAGGGAAAATGCTTCACTATGTATGACTAGGCAACAAAAGGGAAAATAGATAAATGAGATTGCATCAAACAACTTTTCTAGAGTAAACAGATAACTTATGGAAGGAGAGAAATATCTGTAAACTGTACACTTGACAAGTGATTAATAGCAGATATATAAAGAACTCAACTCCATAGCAAAAACCAAAAACAATCCAAATGGAAAAAATTGGGCAAAATGGGGGTAATCATTTGGCACAGTGGATAAGACACTGGGAAGCCTACATCCCATATCTGCTCCACTGCGGATTCCAGCTTCCTTCAGGGCACACCCTGGGAGACAGCAGGCGATGTCTGAAGTCCATGAGGCCATGCCACCCACATGGGAGAGCTGGTTGGAGTTCCAGGTTCCCAGTTTTGCCTGACCCAGCTCTGGCTCTTCTGGGCATTCAGAGAATCAAATAGCAGGTAGGAGAGCTCTTTTTCTTTCTCTCTCCCTCTCTCTCTCTTTCTCCCCCTTTCAATAAAATGAAATAAATAATTTTTAAATAGGCAAAAATTCTTAGCAGATATATCTCAAAAGATATGCAAATGTCCAACAGGTATCCAAAAATATATCACCGATCAACAAAGAAATGCAAATCAAAATAATAATGAGATATAACTTCACTCTAGTTAGGATAGTACTTATCAAAAAGATAAAATATGACAAATGTGGGCAAGGAAGTAGAGAAAAGGAAATCTTTGTTACACTTCAGGTAAGAATGTAAATTTTTGAAGCCATTATGGAAAACAAAATGGAGGTTCTATCTGGTATGGCAGTTTTTTAAAGTAGAACTATATGATCTAGCAATCCCACTACTGGAGTAATGAGATATATATATATATATTATATATATATTATACATGTATAATATATATATATGAAATGAAATCAGCACATGGGAGAGAAATGTCATCTCCCATTTTCGTTACAGCACTACTCACAACAGCCAAGATTCAGAATTAACCTAGGTATCCAGCGAGGGCTAACCAGATTAAAAAGTGATATAGATATAGATATAGAGAAGATTAGTTATAAAGGAGTACTATTCAGTCATAAAAAGAATGAAAGCTTGCCATTTTTGACAACATAGATGAATCTAAAAGACATTATGTTAAGTAAAACAAGGCAGACACAAAAACACAAACACTGCATGATCTTACTTGCACGTGGAATTGAAGAAAGCTGTTATCATGGAGAATGGAACAGTGATTACCAGATACTGGGGACAAGAAGGAAAATGTTAGAGAGGCAGGACTAGGGGTTTCTTGAAGGCAGACAATTTTATTTAAATGTTCGTTCTGGAAGTTAAGCCATCATTATGGGCTCATTGAACACTCTACAAATGCTTGGTGTCTGCCAAACAGTACACATCTTTTCTCTTTTAGCTCCCTGTCTTTGCACCTGACAAGTGAGCAAATTAGGACCAGAAAGGAAGTTGTATGTCAGAAGGAAGACCCCTAAGTAACAACCAGGAAGAAAACGCTGCCACTGCTGCCCAGAAAGATGACGGGGAAACTTGAATCCCGTGCTCCTTTATTTTAGGAAACAAACGACCCCATGTGAGGGACGTGGGGGCTCCCAAGGAACCCTCAAAAGTGTAGCTCTCCAAGTAAAGTGGAGCCACCGCTTTGATATTCCTATGTGGGTCAAGAATGCAGTTGTCTTCCTAAGCATACATTAATATGGCACATACTGAAAGGTAACAGTTATAAAAATGACAGGAAGAAGAAAAAAGAGCAAGAAGACTCAACATGTCGGGTGCTTACAGTTTTCCAGGGACCACTGCAAGCAATCATGATGTGGCTGTGAAGTGAGTACCATTTACACTGAGGAAACAGGCTAATGGAGGCTAAGTGATGTGGCCAGGTTCACTCAGCCAAGAAGCAGCATCCCAGGAATCAAAACTGGGCACTCTGAGAGCCTGCTGATCTTGCTCATTGCAGCACACTTGTGGATGAATTCAGAAATTGTAATGCAAATGATCCTGCTAGGGTTAAGAACCATTTGGATATGTATTTGAATTTTGTAATGAAATTTATAGAAAACAATAAGATTTTGCCTACATACAACCTAAGATTTTGGGGAGAGGATTGTGTAAAATTCTTCTCCACCCTACTTGGCATACCACACCCAGGTCACACAACACAGTTGGAAAAAAAAAAGGGGGAAAAAAAAAAAGCTGAATCTGCGTAACATAAGCCAAAGTTATCAGCCCCTTTCCCCACATTCCCTAAATAACTGGCAAAGCAGGATTAAGTACATATGGATGAAGATTATCTTTCTATACAAACTGCCCGTAGTTCATAGCAAAAATATTTGCAGGCCGGCGCCGCGGCTCAATAGGCTAATCCTCCACCTAGCGGCGCCGGCACACCGGGTTCTAGTCCCAGTCGGGGCGCCGGATTCTGTCCCGGTTGCCCCTCTTCCAGGCCAGCTCTCTGCTGTGGCCCGGGAATGCAGTGGAGGATGGTCCAAGTGCTTGGGCCCTGCACCCCATGGGAGACCAGGAGAAGCACCTGGCTCCTGGCTCCTGCCATCGAATCAGCGCAGTGCTCCAGCCGCAGCGTGCCAGCCGTGGCGGCCATTGGAGGGTGAACCAACGGCAAAAGGAAGACCTTTCTCTCTGTCTCTCTCTCTCATTATCCACTCTGCCTGTCAAAAAAAAAAAAATTTCAGATATGGCAAAACAGAATTTTTTTCCCTTCAATTGGATATAAGTACCTGGAATATTGTATCAGCCAGCAGAGAAAGCTACATTGTGTGTACACACACATACACACACAAGGGCAGTTGTACTTTACAGACTATCCTGTTCAGAGAATGATGACATCGGCAGAGGAAGTCATTGCGTTGCTGTAAGGAGCTCCGCCATTTAAAATTGCTTGGTACCTTGATATTAAATCACAGAAAGGTCCAGTCGGTCACTGTTTGTTAATGTACACTGAGCTAGCAAAGGAACTGGCAACTGTAAAGTGTTTTCAGAGGAGAATCAAATATATTCATTTAGAATTTTAATAAGAAAACCCAGAAAAGCTTAATATGAAAATGTTTAAATTAACTTTTAATTTTCTTGCAAAGGTAGAAAGTAGGAAAGCAATTTGGATGGGAAATAAATTAATTTTACTGTACTTTAGAATTTTCACATGGAAATTAAGTACAACCCCTGAAGGCACATTGGTTACATATATTTGGGAATTACAGTAGATAAGACGTTAAAGGCCAAAAATAATAGAGGGGAATGATAAACTGAATTTTGGTTTGAGGCATGTACTACTCACAAATCTAGGATCATATAATCTGTCATTTTAAATTTTTTTAATTTTAATTTTAACTAGATTTTAACACATCCAATGTGCTTTGTAGATACAGTTCTAGGAACATAATGATAACCCCTTTCTCCATCCCCTCCCCCCTCCTTCCCTCCTTTGACCTCTCTCCCTTTCACTCTCCTTCCTTCTCCCCCTCCTTTTTTTTTTGTTTTTGAGATAACATATTTTAAATTTATATTACAGTAAAAAGGCTTAATACTTTACCAAATAAGTTTAACAAGTAAAAAACAAAAAGACTGGGGCCAGTGCCATGGCTCACTTGGTTAATCCTCCGCCTGCGGTGCCGGTATCCCATATGGGCGCCGGGTTCTAGTCCTGGCTGCTCCTCTTCCAGTCCAGCTCCATGCTGTGGCCCAGGAGGGCAGTGGAGAACGGCCCAAGTGCTTGGGTGCCTGCACCCACATGGGAGACCTGGAAGAGGCACCTAGCTTCTGGCTTCGGATCAACATAGCTCCGGCTGTAGCAGCCATTTGGGGGGTGAACCAACAGAAGAAGACCTTTCTCTCTCTCTCTCTCTCTCTCTCTCTCTCTATCTATCTCTATCTGTCAAATAAATACATTTAAAAAAAAAACTCCTAAAATTAAAAAAAAATACCCTAGTTTAGTGGGAATATAGACAACAGGTATAGGCAATAATTGAATGGAAAAATGATCATCATTTCACCCATATACAGTAAATTTAAAGTAATCACAGATCATTAAAACTAGAGTAGCATAACTTTCATTTATATTATCTGAGTAATTATTCTTTCTGCACTGAAAGAAGTCAGTTTACTTTTCAGTAAATTATCCCCTGGATAATATAATTCTGGATAAATATATAGAACTCCTTCCACAACTATGTTAGATTATTATAAGATAATATTGATGTTGGCAAGAAACTTATGTATCTAAAGATTAATGCTTTGTTCTGATTCTTAAATTTGACTTTTTTCTGGAATTTGACACAATCTAATGCTCTCCATAAAAACTTTTCATGTGTGCAAGCATAAATATATGATTTTTAAAATCTGACTTAGGAAATCCAAATGAACAGCCCCTGCATGACTGAACTTCCTTCTCTAGCTCTTGTTTCTCTTTTCAGGTTGAGGTGGTAGTGCCACTCTCCACTCAGATATCTAAGAGTAAGCTCTTACCCTTTTTTATTTTTATTTTTTTGGCAGGCAGAGTGGACAGTGAAAGAGAGAGACAGAGAGAAAGGTCTTCCTTCCATCGGTTTACCCTCCAATGGCCGCCACGGCTGGTGCACCACACTGATCCAAAGCCAGGAGCCAGGTGCTTCTCCTGGTCTCCCATGCAGGTGCAGGGCCCAAGGACTTCAGCCATCCTCCACTGCACTCCTGGGCCACAGCAGAGAGCTGGCCTGGAAGAGGGGCATCCGGGACAGAATCCGGCACCCCGACTGGGATTAGAACCAGGTATGCCGGTGCCGCAGGCAGAGTATTAGCCTATTGAGCCGCAGCGCCGGCCAGGTCTTATCCTTCTTATCCATCTTGTACCCATCCATCTATTCAGCCATCCAAGACTAGGGTTACTGTCCACTCTCCATTTCTTTATATCTACATTTTCTCCAAGTATTGTGGGTTTTGCCTTGTAAACCTCACAACTATTCTTTCTCTCCCATCCTCATTGTCAAACAAGGCCTTGCTTAAGGCTCTCCATATAGTTTTCAAATGTCTCCCTGACATTACTTCTTATCACCTAATAGACTAGCACCACTACAATTCTACCACTTGAATGAATCTAAATTGCCATTGTGATCCCAATACTCTTCTTTGCAAATGTCTTCAATAGTCTCTCATAACTCATTTGAGAAAAATCTAAGTTCCTTAGGAAGTACTGACCAATGTGGAGTCTCCATCCGCCTCGTCCCCCTCCATGCGCATTCCATGCAATAGCAATTCTGAGCTGCGGAACATTTTGCAAGCACAGTTCCCCCCATGCTCCTTCAAGCGCAGGTCCTTCCCACTGAAAGTCAGACATGCTACCCCATCCCTCTTCCATCAGTCTATTTCCCTGAGAAGTCTGTGTTCACCCAACCTGGATGTCAGCTCCTCTGTGAAATTTCCTCATCTCTTGCTCCAGGATCCCCCAAATTGGTCACTTGGGTTTATTAACAACTCCAGTAAATCACAGCTTTCCCACGATTATTCATAGGATTGTGCATTTAAGTGTCTGAAGTCAGAGTGCATGTCTTATTTCTCTTCTTGACTTACCTAAAGAAGGCATGGTATCTGATAAAAAGTCAGCACATAATAGCTATTTCTTACATTGAGTAGAATACAGAGGTTGGGATTCTTGGATATTGAAATGATCCTTAGTTACTTCCTTTTAAAGTGCCATGAAATATTTTCTGAAAATTAGTAATCAGTATTTTAGATCTCTAGCTCAAAATTAAGATGCAAGTAAATGTGGTAGTCCCACCTTACTACCTCCAAGGGATAAGTGGGTTGAAAATACTTATAAATATAAAATAACCATGTAAGAAAAAGTTTGTGCAACTTAATGGACCATTAATTAAGAAATTCTGGAAAAAATAGTAAAATGGGATTTTCTTGTAGAGTGAAACATTGATCAAAAGGAGTCCAAAAGACAATGACTGGAAAAGATGGGCTAGCACTCAGGGTGAGCACCATGAGAAACGGGGAGTTTTCAGTGTCAATCAACGTTGTGATTAACTGGAGCCTCATAGCAGAAGCGCCAGGTGGACCCAGGCTTTCAAAGTACATTGCCCCCTCCCCAGGCAGATGCAAACCTTCCCCTTACACCAGTAACCAGTGTGGCGAGGGGTGCGAGGAGTAAGATTCCAAGTAAAAGCGATGGACCTAAGAGCTCAGATAAAGGAGACAGAAACATACTCTGTATTGCTAAGATTGTGCAGGCAGAACAAGGGCTATTCATCTCCCAAACAAGATAAGCTGTCTATTAGGAAGTCCCAAGCTTGCCCTGTCCTGAATGAGGTGAGAGCAAAGGCTTCAGCTCTGATGGTCCACTTCGAGTAGACCTTGCAATCAGCTCAGAGGCTGTCCAGCAAGGAATCTCAGCCACAGCACCAGCGCAGGAGAAGGGGACAAAGCACTTGGGAAGAACACACACCACGAAAGAGACAGTGCACTTTAAAAAGAAAAGAATTTACCAGCCAGGCTGCCTCTGTGGGACAGCAGGTTAATAACGCTGCTGCCTGTGATGCTGGCACCCCATATGGGTGCCAGTTCAAGTCCTGGCTGTTCTTTTTCTTTTTTCTTTTTTTTGACAGGTAGAGTTAGACAGTGAGAGACAGAGAGAAAGGTCTTCCTTCCACCCCAAAATGGCCAGGAGCCAGGTGCTTCCTCCTGGTCTCCCACGCGGGTGCAGGGCCCAAGGACTTCGGCCATCCTCCACTGCTCTTCCGGGCCGCAGCAGAGAGCTGGCCTGGAAGAGGGGCAACCGGGACAGAATCCGGTGCCCCGACCGGGACTAGCACCCGGTGTTCCGGTGCCGCAAGGCGGAGGATTAGCCCAGTGAGCCGCGGTGCCGGCCATCCTGGCTGTTCTGCTTCAGATCCAGCGCCCTGCTAATTCACCTGAGAAAGCAGCAGAGGACAGCACAAGTATTTGGACCCCTGCCACCCACATGGGAGACCCAGAAGCTCCTGGATCCCAGTCTCAGCCCAGCTCAGCCCCAGCTATGGCAGTAGTTTGAGGAGTTAACTAGCCAATGGAAGAACTAACTCTTTCTCTCTCTCTCTCCCACCCCCATCTCTAACTCTGCCTTTCATATAAATAAGTAATCTTTTTTTTAAAAAAAGAATGTACTTGCAGAGTGAGAAATTTGTGAAGATATTTAAAGCTCCCAGCAAAAAGTAAGGCAATAGTACCTAAATAAAATACAACAAATTCTGGAAAATATTTACAAAAGGGTTTGCTGAAATTCATGTTTCCATAGGTGGCCTGAAACGTTTACATCTAAGACAATTTACTGAAATGAAAGGATGACCTCAGAAGTCTTCCCAAAAGCAACGTAAAAAGTGTAAAAGTAAGATTGCAGAAATAAAACATGGATGATATATTCCCAGTCCCAGCAGCCTTCTAATATAGTGATTCCCAAGCTTGACTAAATGTTGGGATTGCTTCCATATCTTTAAATAACAACGATGCTTATAACACACAGGCACTTCACATATATAGAAAAAGATATTGGAATGGCCAATAAGCCTATGAAATAGCTATCAACATCAACACTAATCAAGAAAATGTAAACTAAAAACACAAGGATATCCTACTACAAATCCACCTGCACATCAAAAATAAAAAGACTGAAAATTCCAAGGATATGGAGCAACTAGAACCCTACCTTTGTGCCCCAAACAGGGGAGAGGGAGAAGGTCAGTGACCTCAAGGACTTTGACAATTCCCGGAAGTATTAGATTACTATATGCTCCAGCAATCCACTCCAAAAAATACAGCCACGATGGATCAGCACAGATAACCACAGGAAAAGACTTGTACAAGAAGGTTATTTGTAGCTTGATTCACATAATCCCAAACCAAAAACAATCCCAAAGTCCATGAACAGGAAAATGATGGGTAAGCAGAATAAATAAATTGTGGTACATTTAAACAATTGAATGCCACATACAGAAAAAAAATATTAAAAAACATTCGTGAATATCATTGATACAATGGAGAGCAAACAAATCAGAAAGAACGAACACATTTATAAGAAGTTCAGAAAGAAAAATCATGGATGATGATAAAATGTAGGATATTCACTAATGCCGTAAACTCGAGGAATAGACTGACAAAGATTAAGCTACAGTAGTCTGAATTAGTGCAAGTGTTTTCTAATATGACGGAACTGATGGTTTTATGACTGTGTGTATATGCAAGTCTCTGTGTGTTTAAAATCAATATGTAATGTATATTTCACACTGATTTCTCATCAATTTTTAATATTTTATATGTTAATTTCAGAATGGAGGGGTTGGCGTTGTGGCACAGAGGATTAAGCTGCCATCTAAAATTCTGGCATTCCCTAGCAGCCCCAGTTCAAGACTTGGCTGCTTCACTTAGGATCCAGCTCCCTGCAGATGCACCCAGGGAAGGAGAAGAAGGTAGCACAAGTTCTTGGTCCCCTGCCATCCATGTGTGAGATTCAAATGGAGTTCCAGACTACTGGCTTTGGCCTGACCCAGCCTTGGCCACGGTGGGCATTTGGAGAGTGAATCTGCAGATGGAAGATTTTTCTGTGTGTGTGTGTGTGTGTGTGTGTCTCCCTTTCTCTCTGTAACTCTTTCAAATAAATAAATCTTTTAAAAATTTTGAAACCAAATAAAACCTGATTCCAGTACCCTGCCCCTAGATATTCTGACTGAGCTGTTTTAGGCCATTGACTGTACATCAGTAAACACTTCATGGGATTCAGAAAGTGCACCATCTATCTACAAATCATATCTAAAGAAATTACTAAGGAATATATTTCAAAGAGGAGAAAAAATGAATCCCCAAGATGCATGGTAACACAGAAAGCAAAGATGAAGAGCATTTCCAGAAGACAGATTGAGAAGTTGATTCTACAAAATCTAAATGAATGAAAGTAGTTAGGAAAATGGATGTTACGTGTGCTTTAAAAAGTGAACAAGTGTCTTTAGGCTATTCTGTGGCTACAGCTATTTCTCAGATTTTCCTTGATTTTCATGATTGTAGCAAGTTTGCTGAGGGAGGGCTAGGTGCTGGGCAGAAAGACCTACTGTGTTTTCTCTGATGTTTCCTCATTGTTTGGTTGGAGTTACTGGCGTTGGGGAGGAGGTCTCAGAGGCAAGAGGCGATTCTCATATCACATCAACGGACATCTCATCAGGATGACCTTTCCTTGTTGATGTTGATCTAGGCCGCCAGCTGTCTTCTCCACTGTACAGTCACTCCTTGCCTTCTATTCCATACCACGGTATTAGAAGGAAGCCACTACGTACACAAGGGAGTGAGCAGTAACTCTCTGCTCCTTGGGGCAGAGTGTCTATTGGCCAACACTTACGAGAGGGGAGTGATGCTCCATTCTCTGAAGACAGTGTCATACACATTTTGAAATTCTGTACCAGAGCGCTGTCTCCTTACCTCTTTCTTTATGTCTCCAATCATTTGTTTAAAGTAGCATAAGTCATGGATATTTATTTTAGACTTTGTGATACAATCCAATACTACCTTATATATTTTGTTCCTAAGTTGTTTTATTTTGGCTTTTGTGAGCTGTTTTGAGGTGCTTCCTGAGTCTTTTTGACACACTCTATCACCATGGAGGTTCAGTGTGTGTGTGTGTGTGTGTGTGTGTGTGTTTGGGGATTGTCTCAAGAGATTTCTTATTTTCTGGAACTATAAGATGCTCTAAATTCATCTTGTATACTTCCTGTGGAAGTGTTAGAATTACTCATTTTTTAAAATTTGACAGATGAATTAGACAGTGAGAGAGAGAGAGACAGAGAGAAAGGTCTTCCTTCCGTTGGTTCACCCCACAAATGGCCGCTACGGCTGAAGCTATGGTGATCCAAAGCCAGAAGCCAGGTGCTTCCTCCTGGTCTCCCATGTGGGTGCAGGGGCCCAAGCACTTGGGCCATCCTCCACTGCCTTCCCGGGCCACAGCAGAGAGCTGGATTGGAAGAGGAGCAGCCGGGACTAGAACCCAGCGCCCATATGGGATGCCAGTGCCACAGGCGGAGAATTAACTAAGTGAGCCATTTTCACAAGGAGCCCAGGTTGTCTTTATTAGAGACCAGGATGATCCTAGACTGGGCTGTGCTCATTGCAACTGGGTGGGGGCTGTCATCTCTTTTCGGCCCTCTCAGCTAATGCGGCAAGAAATTTATGTGTATAAATGAATTTGCACACACGTACATGTAAATATTTTATATATAAACATCTGTGTGTATAGAAAAGTAAACCTGACTTCTTGCTGATATATCTCTGACTCTGGTTTTGGCCTGGCCCAGCACTGGCTGTTGCGGGCTGTTGGAGAATAACACAGCAAATGTAAGATAGCAATCTCTCTCTCTCTTTCTTGCTCTCTCTCTCTCTCTCTCTCCTTCCCACTTACCTCCCTTGGTCACTCTGCTTTTTTGAATGAATGAATCAATGAATAAATAAATCTATCTTTCAAAAATTTTTAGAAATCAGAAGAGAGAAAGATCTTCATTCCATTCAAGAACTGAGTCCACGTCCCTCACCTGGGTGTGATTTTGTTCTCTCTGCTGTCATCGTGAGAGTATATCCTGGTTTGGAGGCTGGTTCTGGTTTTGGACTGTAAAAGTCCTGGTCCATTTCTAGATTGGACATTTCATACGATGTAGACCTCAGCACTCAGGCACGCTGCAGAGCTGAGGATGTCAAACAGGGAATTTCCTGGCAGGCCTAAAACAGTTTAATTTTCTAGCCCTGCCGACTCCTCAGCCTGTAAGCTGAGTTCCCGTCTTTAGCTTCTTGGTGGATGCTGGATCCCTTGAGTGGAAAACAAGGCCACACTGCCAAACCCAGCTTGTGTACGTCTTTTTCTTTGCGGGTTGACCTTCTGAGTCCTACTCGTGTTGGTAGCTGGAGTTTCAATTTTAGTCTCCCAGTGCTGAGACGGCCTCAAGCTCTGTTTACCCCTTGCTTTCTGCTCAGATTTCTCCTTGGGTTCTCATCCTCTCGTCCAGATTAATTCAAAAACCACCAACTGTTTCAAGGGGAAATGCAGGGTGGACGTCACACTCTACTCAATGATTTTGTTTTCTGTCGGGGATCTCAAGTGTTGGCTGCCCCAGCTGCTTTCTGATGCTCCTGGGTGAGGTTTTTGTTTTTGTTTTGAGGAAGGAGAGTTGCTTTATACGTAGCTTAAATAATATCTTTATCCTATATGGGTTATTTAAAGATTTATTGTATTTATTTGAAAGGCAGAATGACAGAGAAAGAGGGAGGGACAGAGAGAGAAAGAAACCGTCCACCCACTGCTTCACTCTCCAGAAGGCCACAATGGCCAGGGCTGGGCCAGGCAGAAGCCGGGAGCCTGGAGCTCCAGTGGGGTCTTCCACATGGGTGTCAGGGGCCCAGGTACTTAGGCCATCATCTGCTGCTTTCCCAGACCCATTAGCAGGGAGCTGGGTCAGAAAGTCAGCAGCTGAGAGCCAGCACTTTGATATGGGATGCCAGCATCGCAGGTGGCAGCCTAACCAGCTGCCAGCCCCTATCCTATGTCTTCTACATGCAGGCTACAGAGGTTTGCTTTGTATTCTTTGCTTTGCAAGAATACAGTCCATCATAGCTAGAAACAGAAATTCCACTGGAGTATTTTAAGGCAAATCTCAGTTAACACATAATTTTGCCTATAAATATCTACTTATGTATTACCAGCAGGTATGTTTATTTTTATTTATTTTTATTTTTATTTTTTGACAGGCAGAGTTAGACAGTGAGAGAGAGAGAGAGAGAGAAAGGTCTTCCTTGCGTTGGTTCACCCCCTAAATTGGCCGGTGCGCTGCGCCGATCCGAAGCCAGGAGCCAGGTGCTTCCTCCTGGTCTCCCATGGGGTGCAGGGCCCAAGCACTTGGGCCATCCTCCACTGCCCTCCCGGGTCACAGCAGAGAGCTGGACTGGAAGAGGAGCCACCGGGACAGAATCCGGCGCCCTAACTGGGACTAGAACCTGGTGTGCTGGTGCCACAGGTGGCGATTAGCCTAGTGAGCTGTGGCACCGTCCCCAGTATGTTTTCTTAACAAAGCTAATACACAGACAGAAGTCAGGGATGTACTCAGAGAATAGCAAGTGCTCCAGGGTTAAGAGTAGAGTTTCAGGAAGAGAGAATATTCGAAAATGTGTCATTAAATAACTAGATACAAAAATTAAATACCAAACAAACTATATTTTTAAAAGATTTATTTATTTATTTATTTATTATTTATTTGAAAGGCAGCACTAGAGAGAGAGAGAGAGAGATCTTCCATCCCCTGGTTCACTCCCAAATGGCTGCAAGAGACAGGGTTGGGCCAGGCTGAAGCCAAGAACAAGAGTTTCATCTGGGTCTCCCACACGAGTGGCGGGGGCCTGAGTACTTGGATCACCTTCTACTGCTTTTCCAGGCACATTAGCAGACAGCAGCACTGGAAGTGGTGCAGCTGGGACCCAATTGGTGTCCATATGGCATGCCAGCACTGCAGGCGGTGACTTAACCCACTCTGCTACAATGCCAGCTCCATATGGGACATTGTCATCTTCATGCTCACCCCAGTGTGTAATAAACACCAAGACTTCTTTCTCCTAACTAAAATGTAGTACCCCTTAATCAACCTATCCCCCACCTACTCTCCCTATACTCTCATAACCATTCTACTGCTCTCAACTTCTGTGAAATCAACTCTTTTAGATTCCACATGTGGGTGAGATCATGCAGTCCAATTCTTCTCCTGCCTGGATAATGTATTATATGTTTTTAAAGGTAGAAGGAAGGATTCTGAATACTTCCTCCATAAAGAAATTATAAATATTCCAGAAGATAGATACGTTCACCCTGATTTGAACATTTCACAGTGTAGACCACATGGAACCCTATAACTATGGAAATTTATGTGCCAGCTAAAATTCTTAAAAGTTACATAAAAGGTCATCTTTAGATTCCTCACTCCACCTAATGTTTACACAAAGAGAAAACGTGAGTTAGAATGCTCTGTCAATGCTGCCAGGTTCCCCAGTCCTGTGCCCTGTGATCACGTTATGGCACAGAGAGGGTCAGGAGGAAGAAATTCTCCGGGAGTGAGACAGGATCCGTGCAGCTCAGGACAGAGTGTATGCAGAGGCAGCCCCTTCCTGGCTGCTCCTCTGGACCACACATGGCTTCTCTCACTTCTGGACCCTGCTCGTCCCTTGTCTGTGGCTTGCATCAGGCTGCTGCCAGTCATACCACAAAGGCCAGGGACTCCTGGAAGTCGATTTTTTTTTCTCCCACTTGAATGATTTGCAGTTTGATCCATAAACTTCTGTGTTACTTCTTAGCTCCTAAATGACCTAGTGACTTCTATGAACTAAGAGTGCAGTTATCTCTAATGAAGTCTCTTTTTCTGCAGATTTACTGTGTTTTACCCAGCGTTTTAATTTTAAGCAGATATTATTTTTCCAACAATTAAGCAACTGGAGCCAGAGTTCCTGGTTTAAAATCACACCTCCTGTACAGAGTAGCTGTGAACACTTGGGCAAGTCCATGTCTGAATTTCCTTGTTCGTAACGTGGACACAATAACAGCACCATCAGGAAGGTGATGAGCTTGGAAGATGATACATATCAAGCAGTTAGAAAAGTAGGAGTCACAGAATTAACACTCAATAAATTTAGTCATCATTACTAACCTTAGTATGATGCTATCTCCATACTGAAGTTATTTTCTTCTTTGCACAAACATGTATGCTACTTTCAAGTTAAAGAGGGAAGGAAAACTCAGTCACATTAAAAACCCACAGGAGTGCGTTGGCACAGATATTTAGAGGCACCGGCTTTTATGGAATTATATACTGCCACCTGCTGGAACAATTAGGAATTGTTCTCAAAACCATGAGGTCATTTAATGCTACGTTTGACATAATTTTACATTTACACAAAATTAAAGAAAGCAAAATATGCTATGCAAAACTTTCAATAATAGCCATCTGTGTGGTCTCTCTCAATAGGTGGTTCTATTAATAACTACATGTACTCTTAAAACTCTTGGAAAGGCTGTATAGTTTGCCACAAGACATCAACACAACAATGAGTTTCCTTCTGTTTATGTTAAGGACTAAATGATCATCAAGGTTCTCTTAGTTAGAAAAACCAGATTTCGGCAACACTGTAAAGAAACATTAAATTTGAGATAAACGTTGCATTTAAAATATCAATTTTCATTTAAAAGGAATTTAAATTATTGATATCATAACATAGTTCTCCTCATTTATAAATACTTTTGTATAAAAAATTTTAATTTATTGCATACCAGGTGACCATGACATTAAAAAACCAAGATGCTCCTATCAAAACACTACAGAAAAATAAATATTTTAAACCCTTCCCCCGAGTTTTCCCACAAGATCAGACTTCTGTTTCACAGAGTGTAGTGTTCTGC